>NW_006416819.1:2399-3122 GCF_000296735.1 Chrysochloris asiatica | reverse complement strand
CTCTCATACTTTGGACATATAGTGAGGAGGGATCAGTTCCTAGAGAAGGATATCATGCTTGGTAAATTGGAGCATTGGAGAAAAAGAGGAAGGACCTCCATGACATGGATTGGCAGTGGCAACAGCCATGGACTCAAATGTAGCAATGACTGTGAGTTGTCCCAGGACTGGGCAGTGTTTTGTTCTATTGTGCATAGGGTCACTATGAGTCAGTACCAAGTCAGTGGTACCTAACAGCAACATCATTGGTCACACAGAGGCTGAAATATTAATAAAACAAGATTAAGCAATTGTTTTTAGTGCTTGACTTTTACCTCTATTAGTTTTCAGAATAATGCATTCATATTCTAACAATCTATGAATATGGTGAATAACTTTCATTCTGGAACATTTTTATGAACTCATGGATTTTTATATATGTAGTGTTACAGTCTACTCCATTATTTTGTATATGTATTCATTTAGAAGCTTAAATTGCCACATCTTTAGTTAGTAAGAAGCTTTTCAAATTGGATCCTTTGTCCTTTTGATGTGATCACAATTGTCTTTGATAGATTACTCTCTCATTTTCAGTAGATCACAATATACTATAAAAGAACAATTAAGAATAAGCTCTTTGCTGTGAAGATACATAAAAAAACAAATTGTTGTTGTTGTTGTTAAGTGCCTTCAATTTGATTCTGACTCATAGTAACCCTGTATAAGGTTTCCAAGGAGCAGCTG
>NW_006416819.1:0-564 GCF_000296735.1 Chrysochloris asiatica | reverse complement strand
AGAACATGGGAACACTGAATGGGTTAAAATTAAGAAAGGTGTGTGACAAGATTGTATTCTTTCACCAAAGTTATTCAACCTGTATGCTGAGCAAATAATATGAGAAGCTGGGTTCTATGAAGAAAAGCATGGCATCAGGATTGGAGAAAGACTCATTAACAACCTGCAATATGTAGATGATGCAACCTTGCTTGCTGAAAGTGAATAAGACTTAAAACATTGACTGATGAAGATCAAAGATCACAGACTTCAGTATGGATTGCATCACAATGTAAGAAAACAAAAATCCTCACCACTGGACCAATAACCAACATTCTTACCAACAGAGAAAAGATTGAAGTTGTCAAGGACTTCATTCTTCTTGGATCAACTATCAACACTCAAAGAAGCAGCAGTCAAGAAAGCAAACGGTGTATTGTGTTAAGCCAATCTGCTGTACAAGACTTTTTTAAAGTGTTGAAGAACAAAGATGTCAGCTTGAGGACTAAGGTGAGCCTGACCCAAGCCATGGAATTTTCAATAACCTCATATGCATGTGAATGCTGGACAGTGAATAAGGAAGAC
>NW_006416818.1:2102-4679 GCF_000296735.1 Chrysochloris asiatica | reverse complement strand
TGACCCATAGCGACCCTGTATAGGGTTTCCGAGGGTGTAAATCCTTACGGGAGTAGAAAGCCTCATCTTTCTCCCGTGGAGCGGCTGGTAGTTTCAAACCGCTGACCTTAAGGTTCGCAGCCCGATTCATAACCACTACGCTACCAGAGAGTAGTGAACAAAAAAGTGTCCCTGCTTTCGTAGAAACATATAGATAGACACATATATGATGTTAAATCAACAAAATCATAGAACCCTTTATTAAGCAAAAATATCAAAATATGAAGCTATTGCTTCTCAACACATCCTCCATCTAGGTCTATACCCTTCTAAAGGCAATGTTTCCAGTTCTCTAACCCTTCCTTGAAGAATTCTGACCTCTCTGAGACATGCCACATCACAACAGCAGTTTTGGCATCCTCCAGGGATTTGTATCATGTTTAAAAAATGTATTATTTTAGTTTTGTTAACAAAGACGTCTAAAGGGATAAGATCAGCTCTATAGGGTAGATCGGGTAAGGTTTGCCAAGGAAATTATTGTAGGACAGCTCCTGCCACCCTGGATAAAATAAGCAGGTAAATTGCTGTGCTGGAAAAAGAACTTATACTCAGCCCAACTTTCCTGACCTTTTCTCACCAATACAGTTTTCCATTATCTTTCTATGTCTTCCCAGTAAGCTTTAATGATCACTCTTTGCCCTTTGAGGAATCTATCAGATTACCCCTTTAAGGTCCCAAAGCCCAGGTACCACATCTTTCTGAGCTAGAAGCCCAAGTGGCAATGTAGCATAAACTATGGCCTGCTAACCCACCAGCAGTTCTGTGGGAGAAAGAGGAGGCTATTTGCTCCTATAGAGATTTGCAGCATTGGGAATCCTATGCAGGATTGCCTCTGAGCCTTGAATTTAACTGGCCCAACAGATTTCCTTGGAAGCCACTGTTTTATTTGATGACTTTTTTGTTTTTTTAAAGACACCCTAAAGGAATCCTGGTATGGTGTGGTGGGTTAATGCGCCAGACTGCAAAGTCATTTGAACTGCAAGGTTGGCAGTTCAAGCTCACCAGCTGCTCCTTGGAAACCCTATATAGCATCGCTATGGGTAGGAATCAACTCAATGGCACTTAACAATAACAACAACAAAGACACTAAGACTATCTATTATTGAGACAGATGCATTGGAACATCACAGACATGTTTAACCACATTTTGCTTGGAATAACCCATGCATGTATGAACTGGAACCCCAGTAATAGTACTTTCTGACTTTCCCTCATAGATGTAGCTGATATGCACTCACATATTTATACAATCCTGGTGTGGCGCTGTGGGCTAATGCATCAAACAGCAAAGTCGTTTGAACTGCTAGGTCAGTGGTTCAAGCTGACCAGCGCTCCTTAGAAACCCTATACAGGGTCGTTATGGGTCGGAATCAACTCAACAACAGCAACAACATACACATATATACATTAAGTGCTGTTGAGTTGGTTCCGACGCATAGAGATCCTGTGTAAGTATACTGAGGAGTGACTGGTGGGTTTGAATTGTCAACCTTGCAGTTAACAGTTCAGTCTTTATCCTACAGGGCCATACCAGGAGTGCATAGGCACATATGTGTACATGTGTGGGTCTACTTATGATGGCATTCATTACAAAGAAGAAAATAAAACAGGATATGGGGGCAAAGTTTCATGATAGGATGATTTGACTAAGTAAGGGAGGTCAGGGATAGCCTTTCTGATCAGGTAACTTATAAGGGAGTGAAGTGGGTCCATGCGATAAGCACTGGACTTCAAACCACAAGGTCCTCAGTTCAAGCCCCTCAGCTGCTTTGCAGGAGAAAGATAAAGGTTTTTGCTCACATAAAGATTTAAAGCCTCAGAAACCTTGTACAGGGTCGCTATGAGTTGGAACCAACTTGACAGCACTTAACAAGAATAATAAGGCAACTTGTGGGCAGAGAACTAAGTGAAACAACTTCTCAACTCTTTAGGGTCTAACAGTAAGTAAAGTAACAGCATGTACTTGCAGAGTTAGAACCCTATGGTTAATTCCTTACTTCTCTTGTGTCAGGTTTTATTCACCCAGTGTTTACTGGGCACGCCATGTGCCTCACGGTGAGGTAGAAAATGAGAGGAACAAGGCCCTTGCCATCCTGGAACCCTCTGTGGAGTAAGGGAGTAAGGACAGGCTTCATCAAGCACATGAAGAGGGAAAGGGGCACAAGAATGATCTCTGCAATATCCGTATCTCCTACAAAGCTAAAGCTGGGTCAGTGGACATTGGGCCTTAAAGGGCCAGTCTACTAAACGTTGGCATCATCTCAGCTAATTGCTCCTGGAAAAGTGAAGTTTCCACTAAGATTTGGTGGAGGCTATTCGGGAGGTCTAGCTCTGGTAACGTAGTGGTTACAAATCAGGCTGTGAACCGCAAGGTTAGAAACTACCAGCTGTTCCGTGGAAGAAAGATGAGGCTTTCTGCTCCTGTAAAGATTCACAGCCATGAAAACCTTGTACAGGGTCGCTATGAGTCGGAACCGACTCCACGGCACATAACAACAACAACAACAGCACACCTGAAACATTCTCACAGCTTTAAAG
>NW_006416818.1:0-737 GCF_000296735.1 Chrysochloris asiatica | reverse complement strand
AAATGTTAGCTTTGTAACCCATGATTTGAATGGAATCTTCACTGGAGCATAAACACATGAAGAAGATAAAAAGCTGAGATGCTCTAGTATCAGAGGGATGGAAGTATATCCAATAAATAATCCTGCAGCAAACCTACCTTTTCCCCAGCAGTGGCCCAGCCCTGGATCTAACAGACACCAAAGAGTTAACAAGTCTAAAGGTTCCTTTTGTTTAACAAAAGAAGAGATCCTGAGAGAGTGGCAGGCAACTTCTCCCAGGCTCAGCTCTTTGTACTTCACCAGGAGTCCTGAGGTGGGTAGCCTTCCACTGAGAAGTACTCTAAGAGAAAACTTGAAGGAATGTTGAATGGAAGAATAAGCCTTTTTGGTTCCACAAATCCCAAGTAACCTGCTCAGATCCAAAATTGACAAGGAACAGGTGTTTTGATTGAGATAAGAGACAATAAATGGGATGGCTGGTAAGGAAAGAGAATGGTTGAGAATCAGGTTCTTGGGCTTGTCCAGTTTTTGGTTTGGATATTGTTGTTGTTACATGCTGTCGAGTCAGTTCCGACTCATAGACACCCTTGCGTAGGGTTTCCAAGGAGCAGCTGCTGGGTTTGAACCACCAACCTTGCGGTTAGCAGTCCAGTGCTAACTAGCTGGCTCTGGCCCTGTGCCTTTCAAAAAATAAAATGTTAGCTTTGTAACCCATGATTTGAATGGAATCTTCACTGGAGCATAAACACATGAAGAAG
>NW_006416817.1:3040-4142 GCF_000296735.1 Chrysochloris asiatica | reverse complement strand
AACCTCAAGGTCAGTAGTTTGAAACTATCAGCCATTCCATGAGAGAAAGATGAGGCTTTCTGCTCCTATAAAGATTTACAGCCTTGAAACCCTATGCAGTTATGAGTTGGAACCAGCTTCACGGCACACCACCACCAACAACAACATGTTAGAGCAAAAAGGTCACAGGGAAGTCAAGAATATGTGAAACCCTGAAAAGGAAAAATCTTACTACAAGTAAAATAAATGTATTTTATGGAGACAGAGAAAAAATAAGTTTAAAAAAATATAAAAATCCATGGAAGAGTAATTAAAAATTACATCTTTGATTTTCTTTTGAGAGGAAAAAGTGGTCTTTTAGACAAACAAAAACAACAACAACAAAAAAACTGAAAAATACTACTACTAAAAATAAAATGAAAATTTCAGACATTTTCCATTAAATATGCACAAAAATACAGTGTTTACATCTGAAATATAAATTAGAAAGTCATTTTCATTCATAATATAAAGTGATTTAGGAAAATTTTCTTTTTTAGTGTTTAAATTATATAGGAATTGTTTTTCATATATAGGAAGCTACAGTCAAAATATGAAGTAAAATCTAATTCTACTAAATTACAGTTCAATCAATTCAAATAAAAAAATTTGTATGAAAATATGTAAATTTTAAAAACCTTAAATTTTAGCATTTTTTTCAATGTTATTAGGTTTTCTTTGTTACGTTTTAAAATCTAGTCTTATTTTATCATTACAGAAGTATTAATATAATCACAGTAGAATCTTTTATGTTTAAGTTAGAAAAACAATTTCACATGCCACACTCACAGTATTCAATGATTACAATCCAAAAAGGGGTTGTTCTGAAACAGAAAGAAGGGTTTTGTTTGTTTGTTTGTTTTGTTTTTGCTGCCTTCATTCCTTAAGGAAAATCTTTATTTCACGTTATTTACACAGCACTATTTATCAATCTTCTTGTTGCTGTTAAGTGCTATTGAGTCAATTCTGACTCATAGGACCCTCTAAAGGGTTTCCAAGGAAAAACTGGTGGGTTTGAACTGCTAATCTTGTGGATTGCTGTCCAGTGATGATCCTACAGCACCCACCAGGAGTTCTTGTTATG
>NW_006416817.1:0-620 GCF_000296735.1 Chrysochloris asiatica | reverse complement strand
AGAGCTCCTTTTATCATCACTGTTGTTGCTGTTGTCAGGTGCCATCGAGTTGGAACCGACTCATAGTGACCCCATGCACAGCAGAATGAAACAATGTCCGATCCTGGCCCAACCTCACTACTGTTGCCACACTTGACGCCATCAGTGATGCCACCTGGCTGATCCATCTCTGGATTTAATTTTCGGCCTTGAAAAAAAAACACAAAAAACTGTTTCCCTCTCCACACCCCCTGTTCAGGCCTTTTCCCTTTTAATAAACAGTTCAATGCCGGCTATGGCTGGTTTGGGCTGCCAGTTAGTTTTAAGCAGTGACTGTTTCTTTAAATGCTGAGAGGACCTGTGCGCATGTGTGTTAGAAGGACCCTCCAGTGGTGGGGGTGGGGGGGCGGTAGTGGGTATCCACTCGCTCAGGCACCCCCTCTAGTCACCAGAATGGAGGTGCACAGGCAGCTAGAAGTGAATGAACAGTTAAAAAAAAAAAAAATCAGAACAAAAGAAAACCAAACATAAATATTGTCCACTTTTGCTTCAAGGTCTGTAGGCATTAATCTGTGGTGGGACTGCTTGCCTTCCCACTTGGTCTTGTTGTTTGGTGTCACCCAAGTTGTCAGCTCCTGGCC
>NW_006416816.1:2984-4085 GCF_000296735.1 Chrysochloris asiatica | reverse complement strand
ACCTAACAACAACAGAGAAGTTGTCTACCAAAAAATAAAGGAAAAAAAAAAGTGAAACATGCTTTTTGTGAAATGGTAATTGTCAATCACCCTCCAATATAGTTTTATATTATTAACAATGCAAACTCCAACCAAGATGTAGTGACAGAAATAAAATTTATAATTCAAGACATAATTATACTTTTAAATAATGTTAAGAGACATTCCCCAACCTGAAAAGTAATGATAGAACTCTTAGATAGTAGCAATTTGTTATGGATTGTTTAAATCACCACAGAAATTTGTTTGGTACATAATTGAGAACCCATCTCATGACAGAACAGAAACAGTTGTCTTATTCTATGGTCCAGATAACAAATTTGACCCTCAAAGAATGAAAAAAAAATATATATAAAATAACAATAACATTTGCATATGTTCAATGTTGGTTCACTAAAGAGTTTTTATCTCATCATCTGCCATTGCTCTAACACCATCCTCTCCTCCAACCCCCTGACACACCCACACACACCTACATGCCTACACACACAAGCAGTAAACAAACTGGGAGTGTCACTGAGACATCTCAAAATCAGTGAATAATGCAGTAGGTGGGGACGCCTTCCTGTTCATTTATACAGAGTTGTAATTTGTTGCACATATGATATGCTGCTACTGAAAATGTCACCAAAAGACTGGATGAGCTTACTGCAGTTAATGTTATATGATATTTTATGTGAAAGCAATGCTATTCTATTTAGAAAATGAACAAAGCCTTCTGAGGCTTGAGTTGTTGTTGTTAGGTGCCATCGAGTTGGTACAGATCCATAGCGACCTTATGCGCAACAGAATGAAACACTGCCCAATCCTGGGCCAACTTCACTACTGTTGCCACACTTGAGTCCATCAATGCTGCCATTTGGCCAATCCATCTCATTGGAGGTATTCCTCTTTTTCTCTGACCCTCCACCTTACCATACATGATATCCACTCCAGTGACTGGTCCCACCTGACAATATTTCCAAAGTATGAGAGACGAAATTTGGCCATCTTGGCCTCTAAGGAGCACTCTGGATGCATTTCTTCCAAAACGGATTTATTGATTCTTTTGGCAGCCCATGG
>NW_006416816.1:0-764 GCF_000296735.1 Chrysochloris asiatica | reverse complement strand
TTTTTTTTTTTTTTTCTCAACAGAATTAATTTGCTATAAAGTACCCAAAATTTTGACCAAACCAATCTTTACCCAATTACCTTCCGGATAGTAAATTACTTCAATCTACAATAATGACCTAATGAAGGTTGAGATTTATTCATGTCTTTGAGATATTTAAAGACACTATCCTAAGAATTCCTGGCATGGTGCTGTAGGAACAGCACCTGAGCTTCAAATCACAGGCCCTAAATTCAAACCAATCAACTACACCATGAAAACTCTATACAGGGTTGCTATGAGTAGGAATCAAATCTACGGCACTTAACTACAAGAATATCAACCCAAGAGCATTGATTTCAAGTGGAAGTACCATGACAGAAAGGCGTGGGAATCTACTTCTGAAAAGTTAACCACTGAAAACACTGTGGAATATGGTACAATTCCAATACACACATGAGTCAAAATCAGCTCAGCAGAAATGGATTGTTTTGGTTGTGTTCTACTTTGAAAGCGCCTCAGGATACCAGTGGGTGGCATTATGTTTCTTTGCCTTATTATTATTGTTTTGAATTTCATAGTGTGCCTTTTTATAACTCAATCAAAGCTCATTTAAATTAACGAATGTATTTTTAAATTATTTTCAAGGTTTTTTTTGTAATCTCAAGTAAATTTAAAAATACAAAAAATTCATCCCTCCACTGAAAAAAATTAATATATCTCTGTAGACTGAATTTTACCACTTTATCCCCCCAGAACTAGAAATCATTAAAAATAATAATAAT
>NW_006416815.1:3877-4416 GCF_000296735.1 Chrysochloris asiatica | reverse complement strand
ATATATATATATGAGTAAACACCAGGAGCAAACTTTGAATCAAATACAAGTGGAATTTAAGAAGAAACAGCTGACCATGGAAATGTTGACAACGCCATAGTTGCATATGGAGTCAAAGTAACTTAGTGAAAGTGAAACTACTGACACAAATGATGGAAGGGATAAAGATGTCCCAGAAGAAATGATGGCGGGGGGAAACTAACTTCCCATCAAAGAAAATTCTCAAGATATTTTATGACATCCAAAGGTACAGAGAATAAAATGTTGGAAGCTGATCCAAATTTAGAAAGAAGACAAGGCTTAGAAAAGACATTTGTGCATGATTTATGATAACAATGAGAAAAAGACAAGCATGGTTTAAGCTAGCCTTAAGTTTCTTACAAAGAAAGAAAAAAATTTCTACTATTTTGAATTGTTGTTGTTTGGTGCTGTATAGTTGGATCTGACTCATAGCAACCCTGTGAAGGGTTTACGAGGAGCAGCTGGTGAGTATGAACCAACCACCAACGTTGTAGTTCAAACCAACCTTGCAGTCCAGT
>NW_006416815.1:0-607 GCF_000296735.1 Chrysochloris asiatica | reverse complement strand
CATTAAGACCAAAATGAACATCAGGAAAGACTCTAAAATTTGCTTTCCAACATAAAAGTGTTGAAGAAAATAGTAGGAACATGAGTAAAAAGAACAGAACAGAAAATTTCAAAGGGCAGCTTGAGAAGACAAAAATCAAATATTACAATGAAATGTACAAAGGCCTGGAGTCAGAAAACCAAAAGGGAAGAACACACTCAGCATTTCTCATACAGAAAGAACTGAAGAAAAATGTCAAGCCTTGATTGCAATATTGAAGGATTCTACCTGAGGATAAGCACTCAACCTCAAGATCGGTTTGAACAGCAAGACTGGAGTTTCAAACTCAACAGGCACTCCTTGGAAACCCTATACAGGGTCGTTATGAGTCAGAACTGACTTGAGGACATTTAACAACAACAACAATAATGGAAAAAATACTGAATGATGCAGAAAGCATCAAAAGAAGATGAAAGGAATACACCAAGTCACTCTGCCGCAAAAAGAAATGGTCCATGATCAACCATTTCAAAAGGCAGCATATGCTCAAGAGCCAATGATACTGTAGGAAGAAGTTCAAGGTGCACTGATGGCATTAGCAATGAGCAAGACTCTAGGAATTGATGGA
>NW_006416814.1:2921-4146 GCF_000296735.1 Chrysochloris asiatica | reverse complement strand
TATTTACCTTTCATGGGTGTTTTCCCCAAGGGGCTTTTTCTGGAGTCTGCTGTACAGGAGATGCACTTCAGAAAGTGACAGTCAGGTATGTGGGCGGGCCAATTTAAGTGCAGTTTTGTATAACTTCTCTTCAGCTGCCAATAGACAACTTATATTGATTGTACTTTGGTTGTTTTATTCCACAGATTGTACTCCTTTTGGTTTACTGTCTGACTTATTTACAATAATATTCTTGTATGTCCTCCGAATTACAGGAAATGAGGAAGTAAAGCAATGCATGTTGTTCTGTTTGAATATAAAGGCTAGCTGCTTGGTTGTGAATAAGCTGAGGCTCTTGAACCTAAAGCATCAATGTCTTTGACTTCCTTTAAGTTATTCCCATACCCCTCTCCTCCTAGTCCCTGAGAATGCGGAGCTGCCCCCTCCTTAGAGTCATCCACCTGCTGGCCCCTCAGCTGCCCTTCACTTCCTGACTGTCCCCAGTCCTGAGGGCCCACCTCCTTGCTCCCCCCAATACACTGGGAGCCAGACTGCGATCTGACAACCCACTGTTATTCTCTTAGGAGATGCACTGCCTCTGGCAGGAGACCCCCATGCATGTCCCTTTAAGGTGCATGCCCCCTTCCTAATAATACAGGTGTATGACTTGTATTATTGGAAGATCCAGCACCCGCCTTTTCTCAGAAAACCCCCAGGCCCTAACAGGACTCCTGGAAACTGTTTTTCAAACCCACATACCAACTTGGGATGACTGCCAGCAGATTTGTGTTTACAGCCGAGGAGAGGAGTAGGGTCCAGCAAGAAGCTCAAAGAGCAGTTAGTGGTCCTCTGGGGGCGGGGGGTACTGAAGAGGAAAATAGGGATAACATCAAAGAAGAATTTCCTCATAGGAGGCCAGACTGGGACCCTAACACTGTGGGAAGATTGCACTCTCTAAAAAGCTATCAGCAGTACTTATTAGCTGGTATCAAGGGAGCAAGTCAGAAGCCCACCAACCTCTCCAAAGTGACCACCATCACCCAGAGTGATAGGGAGTCCCCTGATGCATTTCTGGAAAGGTTGCTAGAGACATACAGGACTTACATTCCCTTTGATTCTGAAACCCAAGAAAGTCAACATGCCATCAACTTGGCTTTTGTTATTCAATCAGCACCTGATATTAGACAGAAGTTGCAGAAATTAGAAAGACTCTCTCAGAATTAGTAGAAATAGCCAGAAAACTCTA
>NW_006416814.1:0-1046 GCF_000296735.1 Chrysochloris asiatica | reverse complement strand
CCCTGGTCCTATCCACCCGTATCTCCTTCACGCCCACTCACCCTACCCACTATACATCACCTACTTGCTCACTGGTCCTTTTCTTGTCCACTATGTCTAGTAGTCGTCCAGTCCTCATTTCTTCCATTCACTCTCTGTATGAGGAGCCCTGATAGTGTAATGGATTATGAGCTGGGCTGCTAAGCACATGGTCAGCAGTTCAAATCTAACGGTCATTCTGTAGGGGAAAGATGAGGCTTTCTGCTCTTGTAAAACATTTGCAGCTTCAGAAATTCCTCACAGGGTCACTCTGAATCAATGCTGACTTGAAGACACACAACTACCTCCACTACGCTCTGTATACCTCCACTAAACCTGTCCATTCCTATCCACTCCCTGTCTACCAAGCCTACTTGTCAATCCACTTCCTGTTCAGTTCCTATCCAATTTTACAAATCCCTAAAAATCTTCATTCACTCTTTGTCAAACCCCATACAACTCTGTCCAACTTGCCCACCCCTTTCCACTTCCTGTTCACCCCATTCAACCTTATCCACCCTCCTCTAACCCAATTACCCTTATCACTCCATACTGAACCTATGCAGTCTCTCACTTGTCTCTTAAACAGAATTCACAGATGACAATATCTAGTTGCTGTTCTTCTCTTTCTTTCCTGTGAAAAGGAAGACCCCAATGCTGGAGCGAATCTTCTTCAGTCTACTGATACCCAGATACCTGTTTCTGTGTCACCTGTACCTACATGAATGTGATGTCCCACTCCAGGTTGGTTTGTGTCTCTGTCTTCTGCTGTCCATATATGACCCACACATGTAGAGTGTAAAGGAAGCTTCCATGCTCTGCAACCCCAGGACCAGACACTGTCCTGGACCCTTGTGGCCTCGGGGAGGTGGCCTTGATAACTGCTGTTTCTAAAGTCCCTCAGCCCAGGGATCCATGACAGAAGTCTGTGACTTTGGGAAGTGTGTAAGGGCAGAGAGTAACCAAAGTCAAATAATGTAACCATTTCCTGCAGAATCCCTGGGGGACTGCTGAAACTGTCCTGGCCT
>NW_006416813.1:3727-4231 GCF_000296735.1 Chrysochloris asiatica | reverse complement strand
TGTTAGCTTGGTATATTGTTTTCCATCCTTTAACTTTTAGTCTATTTTTATGTTTTTGTGTAAGGTGTGTGTCTACAGGCTGCATATTGAAGGATTTATTTTCTTATCCATTCAGCTACTCTCTGTTTCTTCACTGGTACAGTAAATCTATTAACATTCAGTGCAATTATCCATAGATATGGATTAACTGCTGTCATTATGTTAATTTTTTGTGGTGCTGTTTGTTTCTTTATCTGTATGCCTTCTTGTGCTGCTTTCATGTTTTTTGTGCTATTTCTTGTCGATTTCTTCTTAGTTTTCATGTTTCCTTGTTCTGCTTGGATCTTCATTTTCATGGTAAGTTGTGAAGTATTAATTTTCTTTGGGGTTACCCTATAGTCTGTAAAGTTTCCCTGCATTTAAAACAGTCTATTGTATCCTGCTATCTACTCAACCTCCTCACCTGGATCTCTGCTCCTATATATTTCCCTTCTTTGACATTGTTAATATTTTGATATTTGGTTG
>NW_006416813.1:2698-3216 GCF_000296735.1 Chrysochloris asiatica | reverse complement strand
TGGACTTCTGTGATTCTTCCTGTTCTGGAATGCCAATAATTCTTAAGTTATTCCTCTTCATGTGATCCAGCATGAATCTTAGACTCTCTTCAGATGTTTTAATCTATTTTTCTGCTTGCTCTTCTATCTTAGCAGTATTGAGATTTTTGTTTTTCAACTTGCTGGTTCTGGCTTCCATATCTTCCAATCTACTCCTTTGTCCTTTCAGTGTATTGGCCATTTCTGATATTATATTATTAATCATCTGGACTTCTTTTTGGATTGTTTCCAATGCCGTATCTATCTTGTTTGATTGCTCCTATAGCACTTTCCTGACTTCTTCCTTATTTTCCTCCACTCCTTTTTGGATCATTTGGATTTGTTTCTATATCATTCTTCTGAATTCCTTCTCAGGCAAATCCAGAGCCTGCTCTTCTATGGGAAAGTCTGTGCCTACTTCCAGCTCATTTGTCTCCGTTACTTTTGTTCTGTTTTTGGACATGTGTTGAAATCTTTAATTTTGTGTTCTTGGACATTTT
>NW_006416813.1:0-954 GCF_000296735.1 Chrysochloris asiatica | reverse complement strand
CTCAAAGTAGAGTTGACTGTGATGACAAGAATGGAGTAAAGCTTTCAGGATCTTCATTTGCTTATGGGGCACAACTCAAACTGAAGAGCAGTTGTAAACATTAATCAGAACATGGAATGTTTAAAGTATGAATTTAGGAAAATTGAAAGTTGTCAAAAATTAAGTGGAATGCATAAACATCAATATTCTGAGATGAAATTGACTGGTACTGGCCATTTTAAATCTGAAAATCACATGGTTTACTATGCCAGGAATGACTAATTGAAGAGGAATGGCATCACATTCATCATCAAAAAGAACATATCAAGATCTGTCTTAAAGTGCAATACTCTCTGTGATAGGATAATATGCATATGCCTCCAAAGATGACCAATTAACACTGTTATTATTCAAATTTAAGCACCAACCATTAAAGTCAGTGATGACAAAATTGAAGAATTCTACCAACTTCTTCAATCTGAAATTGATCAAACATGCAATCAAGATGTATTGGACCAGATGGAAAGGGAGGTGGGGCTTCGTGGCAGATAGGGTAGAGGTGCAGTGAAGTTAGCTGTCAGCAATACCATAGAATACCAGGTGAAGACGGTTCAGGGCAGAGCTCCAAAACTGAACCACATATCTAGTAATATTTAAAAAGTTTGATGGCTAATAGCTAGTGGAACTTGTAGCAGGCGTATAAAAATCACATATTTTTTAATCTGCTGGGCTTGGCAGCCTAGCGCTAACAAGTTGGGTGCGACCAAATGGCAAAACCAAGTGGGGGAACAGACCCACCACAGAATAATGCCACAGAAACCTAAGAGCAAAGGTAAACAACACATTTTGTCGGTTTTGCTTTGTCCTGATTTTTTTTTTTCTTTTTCCTTTTTACCTTTTTGTTATCTGTTCAGTGGCTCCCCACTGTTTGTGCAGCTCCATTCTGGTGACTAGAGGGGGAGCCTGAGCGAGTGG
>NW_006416812.1:2590-3245 GCF_000296735.1 Chrysochloris asiatica | reverse complement strand
TTATATGCAAGTGTGGGTGTTCTTGTGCATGTGCCCTCTCTTCTTATCAGCTGGATGTTTCACTCTCCACTGTAGTCCTCTGTGGCTATGTCAGTTACTCTGGGCCCAAGAGTCCCCAAGTCTTGCCACACTGCTGGCCAACCAGGTCTCCACCTGGGTTCACAGGAGTCTATTGAGCATTGTAGGGCTTAGCTCACATCTTCATGGCTGTTTTTCCCTCACTTCACCTTATCACTGACGAACGTGGTCACCAATCAGAACGTGTATTTCCATTGAGTCTTAGTCTTGGAAGGGGGTTTGCTCTGACAGGACCCGACCACTTGCCTTGATGTCTCCTGGGTGAGCAACTTACTTACTTCTTGTAGTAATCAGTCAGTCTGCCTATATTGTTTTGTATTTTTCCTGTCGGTCTTTCTTTCAAGAAGTTTCTTCTGTTCTTCTAGCTACTCCAGGCTGCTCTGTCTGACCTCTCAAGTGGAAATTTCCCACTTCTAAAGATTCTGGATGCTGTTCGGGATGCCACCTATAGTCTTATGTAATGTAGAAGCTCCGCAGGAAGTCTCCTTCACTGGGCATGTTGTAGCCCCATTTTAGGTATTCCAATCAGTTATAAGCAGAAGACGGACTTACAAGCTTTCTATGGTGATGTTTCTGG
>NW_006416812.1:0-555 GCF_000296735.1 Chrysochloris asiatica | reverse complement strand
TGGAAATTTCCCATCTCTGGAGATCTGGATGTGGTTCAGGCTTCTACCTATAGGCTTATGTATTGCAGAGGCTCTGCAGGAAGCCTCCTTCACTGGGCACACTGTAGCCCCATTTTAGTACTTCCAATCAGTTATAGGCAGAAAATGAACTTATAAGCTTTCTATGCTGATATTTCTACCTATTCCTTTCTCTCCGCCTCGTGTCTTTTTATATTATAATGCAAGGAAAACCAAGATTCAAAAGACAGCCAAGCATCTTAACATTATTCCCTTTTCCCCATTCCAACCATGTCTCAATCTCTGTATCCCAGAGCCCTGTAGTTCCAAGGTGGTGCATACATCATTCTTTACCTCTGTTCCAGTTAGCCCATTCAAACCTGCCTAATTGTTCTCCCATCTGCTTTGTTCTTCCATTCCCTCTCCCTTCTTGTATATTGCCCCCCTCCCCAGCACCCAAACTTTGCTGTCTAATCCCTGCCCTGTGCTCCACCTTCCCTTCCCTCCCTTCACCCATCCCCAATATCCCAGCAATCAACAAAGAATTTCCCCCACCCC
>NW_006416811.1:2051-4050 GCF_000296735.1 Chrysochloris asiatica | reverse complement strand
ACAACAACCCTTATGAAGTTCTAAGGGAATGGATTTGAGGCAAATGTGGGTTTTTTTGTTTTGTTTTTAATCATATACTATGAGCAAACAGCTGGTCTGGGACCCTGAGCCTGCCAGGACCATGAGACCAAGGCAAATTGGGGATGATGAGCCTCCATTAGGTCCCTGACGGACCCTGAGACAGCTGCGGCCACAAAGCTGTGAGCCTGCGGGGAATCCGGGAACTTGAGCCTGTGGGGGATCCGTGACAGCAAACCCGGAGGCAGTCTGGGACCTTTCGGCTGCAGCATATCCGAGACAGCGAGATTGTTGCGGGTTCAGAACCGCGAGCCTGCTGCGAACCAGGGGCGAACCAGGAGCAGCAACGCTGCATTGAACCGACCACTGCGAGCCTGGGGTAAACCCAAGAGCGCGAGCTTGGGGCAAACCCTGAATAGCGAGCCTGGGGTAAACCCGAGAGCACGAGCTTGGGGCGAACCCGGGACAGCGAGCTGGGGCGAACCCGGAATAGCGAGCCTGAGGCGAACCCGGAATAGAGAGCCTGAGGCGAACCCGGGACAGCGAGCCTCGGCGAACTCGGAACCACGAGCCTACAATGAACCTAACACCGCGAACCTGAGGCGAACCCAGGACCGTAGGCATGTGGCGAACCTGAAACTCGGAAGTTACGGGGAACCTGGAATTGAGAGACTACTGTGGATCTGGGACTGTGAGACTGTGGACTGAGAATTCCTGTTTTGGGATGTTGCTTTTTGGGATCTAGAAATTCCAAACATAAGTAAAAGTGTTTTCTGGAGCCCACACCCTACTGTACAGTGATTAAGAGCCAGGCCATTCAAATCCACTAAGACCTGGGCCTTAGCATTTTCCCCAGGTATTCCTACCACAGATTGAGAACCACTGCTCTAAGAAGGCAGAGCTCCCCAATACACACACACACACGATGTGAGCCACAAACAATTTTGAATGGAAGGAGCAATCAGTAGAAAACGGTGAAATAAAGTTTTCAAATATATTTTCTAGAACCCAATTTCCAAAACATTATCTTTTCAACATGTAATCGATATAAAGAACTATGAATGAGACCTTATACATTCTTGTTTTCATAATAAATGAAGCTTTTAAGTCTACTATGTGCGCTACACCTAAAGCACATCTGAATTTGGATGCTTTATCATCATCCAGAACACTTCAATCTGTATTTGATGTTGAGTTATCACGATTCCTTGCACAGTGGAATGAAACCCATGCTTTTCCTATGATCAGTCGCCGCTCTGACCAAAGTGATCCAGAGATTTTCTGTGGCTGCTGTTCAAATGTAGACAGCCAGGCCTTTGTTTCTCATCTGTCTTAGTTTGGAAATGCCATTGAAACTTGTACAAGAAACATAGAGGCCTCCACTGTCAGATGAGACATGGCTGTGCATAAGGCGTATTCACCAAGAATTGAACTCAGTACTACTGTACCATCAATGCTCCATGATCTGTACTTTGCTGTAGTTTTAAGGGCTGTCGAGTTAGTTCTGAATCATATAGCGTTTCTGAGGCTTTGACTCTTTTACGGGAGCAGAAAACTTTGTCTTCCACAGAGAAACTGGTGGGTTCGAACTGGAGACCTTTTGGTTTGCAGCCTCATGCTTAGCCTACATCGCCACCATGCTCCCTATGATCTGTTAAATTTCATTCAATTTGACAATTGAAAACTTCATTGTATAACACCAACTTGTTTCAAAGCAGGCTAGCCAACTCATCCCATTTACCTCGACTATTCTACTTGTTCAAATTCACCAGTCACTCGATGGAAACTCTATACAGGGAAACCTGTATACATCACAACACCATCCATAAGTCAGTGCAGATAAAGAAGTATTTACGGTAAAACAAACCTACAAGACTAAAACCAGGAAAGCTGAAATATCCATTTATAATAAAGCCACCTACAAAGCAAAAGAGGGAATAGTGTAGATACAGAATTTCTAAATGACAAGGAAGTCAAAAAG
>NW_006416811.1:0-671 GCF_000296735.1 Chrysochloris asiatica | reverse complement strand
TAAGAGCCTCAGGGGGCAGTGAGTTTGTGTTACTGGAAGAAAACCACTCTGACAAGGAGAGTAAGAATGGTTATACAACGTGAAGACCATCAGCAGCAGTGTCCCGGAGTGGGACACGTAGAAATTGTGGAATTGGAGTGTGTTCTGCTGTCTACATCCTCATTACCGCTAACAACAACAAAAAAATTATAACTAGAAATACAAATTCTACCCCAAAAAAATAGACCTGACCCCCTCAAACAGAACAGCATATATTAAGAGAAAACCATAGATGGATCTCTGAACCACATAAAATCAAGGATGTAGAGGAAACTTTAAGAGTTAGTGAAAAGTAAGCTAGTGTGGAGCTGTGGGTTAATGTGCTGGACAGCAAAATCAGTTTGCACTGCATGGTCAGTGGTTCAAGCTCACCAGCTGCTCTTCAGAAACCCTACACAGGGTCACTATGAGTCAGAACTAACTGAACAGCACATATAAACAACAACAAAAAGAATAGAAATGCAATTTAAACTTTCCAATCAGCAATGAAATATATTTCAAAATATGTACACACAAACCCACACATACATGGACACAAAGCCCAAACAAGGAAACAGGGGGGAAAACAAGTATATTAAAACTACGCAATATGATAGCAAATAAGTCTAACTATTTTATTAATAGCACTTGGG
>NW_006416810.1:3293-4114 GCF_000296735.1 Chrysochloris asiatica | reverse complement strand
AATGCCTAGAATATAGCTCTTTATGTGTTCCATTTCATTTCTGACAGTTTTTTTATTTTCCTCATTTCATACTTTGTACATTCCACACTCCTGTTATGGAGTCCTGGTGTGGCACTGTAGGATAGTGCACTGGACCACAAGATTAGCTTGAATTGCAAGGGTGGCAGTTCAAACATAACAGCTGCTTCTCAGAAACCCTATACAGTCTCACTATGAGCCGAACTGACTTGGTGGCACTTAACAACAATTATGAAAGGAGCCCTGGTGGTGTAGTGGGTTATGAACTGGGCTGCTAACTGCAAGGTTAGCAGTTCAAATCCACCAGACACTCTGCAGGAAAAGATGAGGACTTCTGCTCCTATAAAGATTTACAGCCTCAGAAACCCTATACAGTATCACTATGAGTCAGAAATGACTCGAAGGCGCAGAGCAGCAGCTTTATTAATGAATGTTGGCAGCTGTTTTTTCTGATTTTCATGGATGCCTCCATCAGCAAATGCAGATCCTGAAAGCTTTGTTCCATTCACATCATTAAGGTCAATTCTACTTTGAGAAGACAATTATTCCCAACAGTGTATTGAGTGCCTTCCAACCTGAGGAACAAAGCTTCCAGCACTATATCAGAAAACGTTGGGCTGCTATTGTAAGGTTTTTAGTTGGCTAACCATTCAGACATGGTTTGTCTCTCCTCCTTCTTAGTGTGGTCCACTGAAATTTGTCCACCATGGGTGACCCTTATTGTTATTGTTGTTAAGGTACTTGGAGTCAGTTTTAACTCATAGCAGCCCTGTATAGGGTTGCCAAGGCATTAAATCTTTTTT
>NW_006416810.1:2384-3024 GCF_000296735.1 Chrysochloris asiatica | reverse complement strand
ATCTTCTCAAGTTGTCTTTTGAAATTTTCCATTCAGTTCTTTTAGTTCATAATTCCTTCCTCTTATTTTAACTTTTCAACATAAGTCCTGTAGGATAAACATTGGACTGCTAACCCCCTCAAGGTCATTTGAACGGCAAGGTCAGTGGTTCAAACTCACCAGCCAATCCTCGGAAACCTTATGTAAGGTCACTGTGAGTTGGAACTGACTCAACACACTGGACAACAACAACAAGCTAAAAATGAAATAACAATAATAAAATTAATATATATTTTAGATCCATTAAAGATATATCATGGTTTGTATTATAATTATAAGGATATGGATTTGGAACTCAAAAGACTAACTTGAATTTGACAACAAACTTAACCGTTGTCTTAAAAAACATTGTAGTAATAATGACATCTTCCTCATAGAACTGTTCCACCACTCACCTGTCAGTTTGTCATACTGTGGTGGATTGTGTGTTGCTGTGATGCTGGAAGCTATGCCATGGTATTTTAAGAATCAGTAGGATCACCCATGAACTAAATGTTTAGCCCCTGAAAACCTTATGAATACAGGTGATATAATATCAGATAATGAAAACATTATGAATAGCACCAGAATATTGTCAGACATAGTGTCAGAAGCTAAGTTC
>NW_006416810.1:0-954 GCF_000296735.1 Chrysochloris asiatica | reverse complement strand
AGCCACTCCTCAGAAACCCTATACAGCATCGCTATGAGTTGGAGACAACTCGAAGGCACTTAACAACAAC
This sequence comes from Chrysochloris asiatica, assembly GCF_000296735.1. NCBI lineage: Eukaryota > Metazoa > Chordata > Mammalia > Afrosoricida > Chrysochloridae > Chrysochloris > Chrysochloris asiatica. The sequence continues at coordinate 884 of NW_006416810.1, read as the reverse complement.
AATAGACAAAATATTGAATGATGCAGAAAGCATTTAATTAAGATAGAAAGAATACAGTCACTGTACCAAAAAGAAATAGATGATGTTCAACCATATCAAGAGATAGCATATGATCAAGAGTCAATGAAAATTGAGGGAAGAAGTCACAGGTACACTGAAGGAATTGGCAAAGAACAAGACTCCAGGAATTGATGGAATACTAATTGAAATCTTTCAGCAAACTCATGCAGCACTGAAGGAACTCACTCATCTATGCCAAGAAATTTGGAAGATAGCTACCTGGCCAACTTATTGAAAGAGATCCATGTTTGTGCCTATTCCAAAGACAAGTGACCCAATAGAATGTGCACATAATTGGACAATATTTTAATATTATAGGTAAGTAAATTTTTGCTAAATATAATTCTAAATTGGCTGAAGCAGTTCATCGACAGGAAACTAACAGAAGTTCAAGCTGAATTCAGATGAGAGCATGGAATGAAGGCTAACATTGCTGACACAAGATGGATCTTGGCTAAAAGCAGAGAATACCAGAAAGATGTTTACCTGACTATGCAAAGACTTTCAACTACGTGGATAATGACAAGCTGTGGACAACATTATGGAGAATGAGTGTTCCAGAACATTTAATTTTCATGAGGAACCTATATATAGACTTGAACGGAAGAAGGGGCACTAAAAAGTCTAAAATTAGGAAAGATATGTGCCATGGTTGTATTTTTTTACCATTCCTTTTCAGTCTGTATGCTGAACAAATAATCTGAGAAACTGGATTATATGAAGAAGAATGTGGTATCAGGATTGGAGGAAGACTCATTAACAACCTGCAATATGCAGATGATACAACTTTGCTTGCTGAAAGTGAAGAGGACTTAAAATACTTA
>NW_006416809.1:2666-4061 GCF_000296735.1 Chrysochloris asiatica | reverse complement strand
ATTTCCAAAGCCTGCCCATCTTCCAGTATGGAGTGTAGGTCTACCTCCAGCTCATTTGTCTCAGTCACTTTATCTCATTTCTGGACATGTGCTGATATGGCCATCTGTTTCTGTTTTTTGGGGGGCATATTCATTAGTTAGCTGTGGCCTTCATACTTAGATGAGTATGTGATTTCGTATTTTTTATGTTTTCTGATTGCTTCCAGGAAGATGTGATCAGGAGATGGACTTCCCTTTTCTTTCTTCTTCCTGAGAAATTTCAAGATGCCACTGTTGGTCGTTATGACATAACTGAGGATTTAATTTTCGACCTGTTTCCTTTTTAGTTCATCTGTCCTTCTCCACTATCCCCATTCAGGCCTTCTTCCTAGTGATAAACAGTTCAGGGCCAGCTGGGGCCGTTTTGCACTGCCATTTGGTTTTAAGTGGAAACTGTCACTTTAAATTTTGAGATCAGCTACCATGCATACTAGAACCCTCCAGGGGTGGGGGTGGGGTTTCCACTCACTCAGGCACCCTCTCTAGTCACCAAAATGGAGGTGTGCAGACAGCGAAAGGCCAATGAACACATACAAAAAAAAAAAAAGGAACATCCACACCATTATCTCCGTGGTTCTGTCAGGCGTCCATGGCTGCTCTGACCCTTCCCCGATTCAGTCTCGCCAAAATAGCTGCTCAGGGAGCAGCTGAGTGCCCTGGATTAGAAATCACTGGATTTCTTGTTTCTGCTACAAATTCCCCTAGCTATAAACCTTCCAACTTTCTAAATATTCCTTTATATGTGGTTCAGAGTTCTGGGACCATCCCCTGAGTTTGCTTGGTCTGGTATTCTGTGTTGTTGCTGGTGGAGCTCCTCATTGCACTTCTACCCTATCCGCCATTATGTTTGCTCTTCATCATTTTATTTCTTGATGAGTGATTCAATAAACACTGATTGTGTTGTGGTTTGAGGTGCAGTCTAGTGAGTTCTGATTCAGTGACCCTATGCACAACAGAACGAAACACTGCCTGATCCTGTCTATCTTCACAATTGTTGATGCACCATGCCAATCCACTTCACTGGGGGCTTCCTCTTTTTCGATGGCCCTCCACTTTACCAAACCTGCTGTCCTTCTCCAGGGACTTATCCCTCCTGGTAATATATCCAAAGTATGAGAGATAAAGTCTTGTCATACTGACTTCTAAGGTGAATTCTGGCTGTACTTCTTCCATCTGTTTGTTCTTCATGCAGTCCATGGTACTTTTAATATTCTTCTACAACACCATACTGCAAATGCATCAATTCCTCTACACTTTTCCTTACTCATTGTCCAACGTTCACATTCACATGAGGCACCTTACTTCTCAAACTTATTTCTCAAACTCATCTTTGCTCTTGAAAGCTTTAAAGAGATT
>NW_006416809.1:0-1551 GCF_000296735.1 Chrysochloris asiatica | reverse complement strand
TGAAACATTTCATTTGTTATTCAATCAATTCCTAGAGTCTTGTTTTCACTGATACATTCAGTGCAGCTTGAACTTCTTCCCTCAATACTATCAGTTCGTGATTATATACTACCTCCTGAAGTGGATGAAAGTCAATCAATTCTTTGAGGTCAGTGACTGTGTACCTTCTTCTGTCTTCTCCAATTTTCCAGCTTCCTGCATCCATCATATTTTGCCTGTAAGACCCTTCAATATTACAACCTGAGGCTGACATTTTTTCTTTAGTTTTTTCAGCTTGAGAAAAGCTAAACATGTTCTAAATGTTTTTGAGAACATTCCATATAATACTTTGCCCTATCTTCTCATGATGTCCTTTTAAATTTACTAATTAAATAAAAACAGTGAAATAGTTAATCTTACAGTCCAGAAACAGACCCTAGGACCATCAAGGGAAATGAGCACAAGCAGAATGCGGTATCTTATCCAGAGAAGCAGCAACACCAGAGATGGAGGCAGAGATGGGGACATGGCGAGAGGAAGCAGCTGAGGACTCTAGATTAATGGGAAGTGAGGGAGTAAGAGCTGGTGGCCAGGAGGCAGGTTTGCAGGATGTGCCCTTTGGTGGTATAAATTATTATATATGCCTGAGTGTTTAAAAAAAAAAAAAAAGACCTAAAGTGAAGAGAGAGAAATATAGTTAACTGCTGGTACATGGAAGGGATTATAATCATTGTAATGAAACAAGGTACATGATTTGTTGACTGTAAACCTGATGATCTGCCCTGTAAACTTTCACTCAATCCACAATACAAACCTTAAAAATAAATCAATAAGTAATTATTTTTTTTAAAAAAGGGAATTTTTTTTTTACTATTTAGCTCTTTTACTTCATCATTTCTTCAATCTGCCTTAGTTTCTCTACATTCAAGAATTTCAGTCTCTTCTGATATCTACTTTGTTCTTTTTCTCTTTCCTGTCTTTGTAATGACTTTGTGCTTTCTTCATATATTTTTTTTACATCATCCCACAATTCCTCAGGTCTTTGGTTATTAGTGTTCAATGTGTCAAATCTGCTCCTGAATGGTCAAATACATTCACAGTCATATTTTGGCTCTCATGGACTTGTTTTAAGTTTCTTCAGCTTCAGTCTGAATTTGCATATGAGAAATTGATGATCTGTTCCAGAGTCAGCCCCTTGTAGGGTGTTATCAATGTTGTGGCTGGTATCATTGAGGTTCTCCATTGTCTTTTCCCACAGATGCAAACAATTCCTGTGTATTCCACCTGGTGAGGTCCATGTGTTTATGTTTAAAAAAGGTAATTGCAATGAGTAAGTTGCTGGTCTTGCAAAATTCTGTGAGTTTTAAGATATATTTTAACATCTGATCTTTTAACCAAAAACCCTGACATATTCATTATATCTCAGTCTATCAAATCTGCTATATTATCTTTGAGGTTTTCACATCAGAGTCAGAACTATTATAGCTTAAAAAATTCAATTTGGGGAACAAACAAGATGGCGGATCGGGTGGACGTATAGCAGAGAGCTCCGCCAACAACAACACAGAATAC
>NW_006416808.1:3898-5124 GCF_000296735.1 Chrysochloris asiatica | reverse complement strand
TGCTGATGTGGTACAACTCAAACAGAGAACAAACAGCTGCAAGTATCCATTAATAGTAACAGCATGGAATGTATGAAACAGAAATGTGGAAAAATTGGAATTCATTCAAAACACATAAAGATCGATATCTTAGGCACTAGAGAGCTGAAACGGACAGGTATTGGTCATTTTGAATCAGACAATTATAGCGTAGTGGCTATGAATCGGGCTGCTAACCACAAGGTCAGCAGTTTGAAACTACCAGCTGTTACACGGGAGAAAGATGAGGCTTTCTGCTCCCATAAAGATTTATAGCCCCAGAAACCCTGTACAGGGTCGCTATGAGTCGGAACCGACTCCGTGGCACATAACAACAACAATGGTAGGAATGACAAATTGAAGAGGAACGGGGTGTTGTATTCATCATTAAAAGGAGCATTTCAAGATTTGTCTTGAAGTACAATGCTGCCTGTAATAGGATAATAATCTTATGACTACAAGAAAGACCAGCTAATGGCAATATTATTCAAATTTATGCACAAACCAATGATGTTGAAATTGAAGAATTTTGCCTACATCTTCAATCTGAAGTTGATCAAACATACAACCAAGATGTAGTGATTGTATATGAATGTCAGGGGAAAAAAGGAAGGATTAGTAGTTGCAAAATATGGACTTGGTGATAGAAATGATGATAAAGATCACATGATAGAATTTTGCAAGACTGATGAATTATTAATTAGAAATACTTTTGTCAACGACATAAATGATGACAGTACATGTGGACCTAACCAGATGTTACACAAAAGGGTCTAATTGACTACATCTTTGAGAAGAAATAATAGAGATGCTCAACATCATCAGCTGAAACAAAGCCAGGGACAGACTATGGAATACACAACCAAATGCTCATACAGAAGTACATGATGAAGCTGAAGAAACCAAAATCATCCATCAGAGCCAAATTATGATCTTGAGTATACTTCACCTGAATTTAGAGATCATCTCAAGAATAGATTTGATGCATTAAGCTATAATGACTGAAGACCAGAAGAATTATGGAATGACATCAAGAACATTATATATGAGGAAGGCAAAAGGACACAAATAAGACAGGAAAGAAAGAAAAGACCAAAATGGATGTCAGAAGAAACTCTGAAACTTGCTATTGAATTTAGAGAAGCTGAAGTGATTGGAAGAAATGATGAAGCAAAAGAGTGAACTGAAAATTTCAAAGGGTAGCACAA
>NW_006416808.1:2804-3798 GCF_000296735.1 Chrysochloris asiatica | reverse complement strand
GCTACCGCAAGGTCAGCAGTTTGAAACTACCAGCTGTTACACGGGAGAAAGATGAGGCTTTCTGCTCCCATAAAGATTTATAGCCCCAGAAACCCTGTATAGGATCACTCGCTATGAGTCGGAACCGACTCCACAGCACATAACAACAACAATGGTGGGAATGACAAATTGAAGAGGAATGGGGTGTTGTATTCATCATTAAAAAGAGCATTGCAAGATTTTTCTTGAAGTACAATGCTGCCTGTAATAGGATAATAATCCTATGACTACAAGAAAGACCAGCTAATGGCAATATTATTCAAATTTATGAACAAACCAGCGATGTTGAAATTAAAGAATTTTGCCTACATCTTCAATCTGAAATTGATCAAACATACAACTAAGATATAGTGATTGTATATGAATGTCAGGTAAAAAAAAGGAAGGATTAGTAGTTGCAAAATATGGACTTGTTAATAGAAATGATGATAAAGATCACATGATAGAATTTTGCAAGATTGATGAATTATTAATTACAAATACTTTTGTCAACAACATAAATGATGACAGTACATGTGGACCTAACCAGATGTTATACAAAACGGTCTAATTGACTACATCTTTGAGAAGAAATAATAGAGATGCTCAACATCATCAGCTGAAACAAAGCCAGGGACAGACTGTGGAATACACAACCCAATGTTCATACACAAGTACATGATGAAGCTGAATAAACCAAAATCATCCATCAGAGCCAACTTCACCTGAATTTAGAGATCATCTCAAGAACAGATTTGATGCATTAAGCTATAATGACTGAAGACCAGAAGAATTGTGGGATGACATCAAGAACATTATATATGAGGAAGGCAAAAGGACACAAATAAGACAGGAAAGAAAGAAAAGACCAAAATGGATGACAGAAGAAACTCTGAAACTTGCTATTGAATTTAGAGAAGCTGAAGTGATTGGAAGAAATGATGAAGCAAAAGAGTGAACTGAAAATTTCAAAGGG
>NW_006416808.1:0-1029 GCF_000296735.1 Chrysochloris asiatica | reverse complement strand
TTAAGCCTCAATTTTCATTTTTGAAGGATTCTCTGCGCAGATTATTGAATGATGCAGAAAGCATAAAAAGAAGATAGATGGAAAATACAGTCACTGTAACAAAAGGAAATGATTGATGTTAAACTGTTTCAAGAGGTAACATATGATCAAGAGCCAATGATACTGAAGACAGACATCCAAGGTGCATTGAAGGAATTGGCAAAGAACAAGGCACCAGGAATTGATGGAATAAAAATTGAAATCTTTGAAGAAAGTAAGGTGGTACTGGAGCCACTCACTCATCTCTGCCAAGAAATCTGGAAGACAACTATCATGCCAACTGATTGAAAGAGACCGGTATTTGTGCCCATTCCAAAGAGACGTGACCCAACAGAATATGCAAGTAATCAGACATTGTCTTTGATATCCCATGAGATTAAAGTTTTACTAAAAGTTAAAACAGAAACAGCTGCAACCACACATTGACAGAGAACTTTCAGAGATTCAAGCCAGATTTAGAAGAGGACATGCAACAAGGAATATCATTGCTGATGTCCGATGGATCTTGGCTGAAAGCAGAGAATACCAGAAAGATGTTTACCTGTGCTTTATTGACTATGAGAAGGCTTTATTGTGTGGATCAAGAAATCTATGGAAAACATTGTGAAGTATGAGTATTCCTGAACACTTAATTGTGCTCATGAGGAATCTGTACACGGACCAAGATGCAGTTGTTTGTACAGAATATTGGAATAATGAGTGGTTTAAAATTAAGATAGTTGTACAACAGGGCTGTATTCTTTCACCATAGTTATTCACCCTTCATGCTGAGTAATCTGAGAAAATGGGTTATATGACAAAAAACATGGCATCATGATTGGAGGAAGACTCATCAACAACCTGTGATATGCAGATGACACAACCTTGCTTGATGAAATTGAAGACAACTTAAAATACTTACTGATGAAGATCAAAAAGCACAGCCTCCATTATGAATTGCATCTAAATGTAAAGAAAACAAAAATCCTCACCACTGGACCAATAAACAAC
>NW_006416807.1:2618-3170 GCF_000296735.1 Chrysochloris asiatica | reverse complement strand
GAAGGCCAGAAGAGTTGTGGGATGACATCAAGAACATCCTACAGGAAGAAAGCAAAGAGTCATTAAGAAGACAAGAAAGAAGGAAAAGGTCAAAATAGATGTCAGAAGAGACACTGAAACTTGTACTCCAGCGTAGAGATGCTAAAGCAAATGCAAGAAATGAGGAGGTATAAGAGCTGAACAGAAAACTTCAAAGATAGGCTTGAAAATTTCAAAGATAAAGCCAAATATTTAATACAATGTGCAAAGATATGGAATCAGAAAACCAAAAACGAAGAAGACACTCAGCATTTCTCAAGCTGGGGGAACTGAAGAAAAAATACAAGCTTTGACTTTTGTTTTTGAAAGATTCTCTGGGAAAATTATTGAATGATGCAGAAAGCATCAAGAGAGGATGGAAGGACTGCATCTACATACAGCCAACTGATTTTTGACAAAACACCTAAATATATCACGTGGGAGGTGATAGTCTCTTCAACAGATGGTGCTGGCAGAACTGGAAAATGATATGCAAAAGACTGAAACAAGACCTTCACCTCACACCTTATACAA
>NW_006416807.1:0-618 GCF_000296735.1 Chrysochloris asiatica | reverse complement strand
CTTTCAAGAAAGTAAGCGGCACAGGAGGCATTCACTTATTTCTGCCAAGAAATTTGGAAGACAACTATCTGGCCGACTGGTTGGAAGAGTTCCATATTTGTGCCCATTCCAAAGAGAGGTGACCCAATGGAATGTGGAAATCATCAGACAATCTCTTTGATATCTCATGCAAGTGAAGTTTTGTTAAAGGTAATACAGAAATGGCTACAATCATACATTGACAGAGAACTTCCAGAGATTCAAGCCGGATTCATAAGAGGCCATGGAACATGAAATATCATTGCTGATGTCCGATGGATCTTGGCTAAAAGCAGAGAATATCAGAAAGATGTTTACCTGTGCTTTATGAATATACCAAGGCTTTCAATTGTGTGGATCATGACAAGCTATGGACAACATTGAGAAGTATGAGTATTCTGGAACACTTAACTGTGCTCATGAGGACTCTGTACCTGGACCAAGAGGCAGTTGTTCGAACAGAACATGAGAACACTGAATGTTTTAAAATTAAGAAAGGTGTTTGACAGGGTTGTATTCTTTCACCATACTTATTCAACCTGTATGCTGAGCAAATAATCCAAGAAGCTGGGTTCTATGAAGAAAAATGTAGCATCAGGA
>NW_006416806.1:0-3972 GCF_000296735.1 Chrysochloris asiatica | reverse complement strand
AGTGCTCCTTGGAGACCGGGATGGCCAGACTTCATCTCTCATACTTCTAACATATTTTCAGGAGGGACTAGTCACTGGAGAAGGATATCATGTTTGGTAGACTTGAGGGTCAGAGAAAAAGTGGAAGACCCCCAGCGAGATGGATTGGCACAGTGGCAGCAGAAATGGGCTGAGGCGTAGCAAAGATTGTGAGGTTGGTGCAGAACTGGGCAGTGTTTCATTCTGTTGTGCATGGGGTCGCTATAAGTCAGTATTGATTCGACAGTACTAACAACAACAACAACAACAACAACAACAACAACAACATATATATATCCCACTTTTCCATTCAGCTTACGTTTCAATCCATGAATGTATGCACAGAACTGTGTTGTTCCAAGGTTCTGTGTGTATCATTATTCACCTCTGTCCCCTTCAGCCCTTGCATACCTCCCTGTGTCTTCACCTGTCTTCATCATTCTTCTGTCACCCACTCTCTTCTTGTATATCACCCCGCTTCTTGTATATATCCTGCCCATCACTGAAACTAACATGTGTCTACCCTCGAGCCAGTGAATTCCTTGCCACTCCCTCCCGCTCCCGGTAACCACCCAAGAATGTTTCTTTTGGTATGAAAACCTTTTCTTATGTTTTTACAATGAAAGTCTCATACAATATTTGTCTTTTAGTGACTGGCTAATTTCATTCATAATGTCCTCCAGGTTCATTTATGTTATAAGGTGTTTCACATGTTCCTTGTTATTCGTCAACGTTGTATAATATTCCATTGTGTGTATGTGCCAAAGTTTGTTTATCCATTCTTCCATTGTTAGGCGCTTGGGCTGCCTCCATCTTTTTGCTGTTGTGAATAGGGCTGTGATGAACACTGGTGCGCATACATCTACCCGTATCCTGGCTCATAGTTCTTGTGGAGATATACTCAGCAGAGGGATTGCTGGGCCATAAGATATTTCTATTTCCGCTGTTCTGAGGAAGCACTCTGGTGGCAGTTTTCTATGAGTTGGGATCTACTCTATGGCAATTACTTTGTATTTTTTGGGAGTAGATGGCAATTTTCTAGCATTTAGCCTACAATAAAACTCCAGTCTCTATGAAGTCACTTCTGACTCAGAGTAGAATGCCATTCTGTAGGGCTTTCAAGGCTATAACCTTTTAAAAGTAGATAGCCAAGCCTTTCTTCTGAAGCACCTCTGGGTACACTTGAGCCGTCAGCCTTTCCAGTTAGTAGTAGATATGGTGCATAGCATTTGTACCACCCAGGGACTCCAGCAGTTGGTCAGTAAATATTAATCTGGAAACAGGAAATGCTAAAATGAATGTGTAGTTGTTCCCAATACCACATGCACCCACAGCCAAAGTCGAGAGGAAATGAACAGCAGAAGGCTCCTGATTCTGAAACTGCTGTGTGCTGAATGACATTGAAAGCAATCCCATCCCGTTGTTGTCGTGTGCCTTCGAGTTAGTAACAACTCAGGGAGCTCTGGTAGCGTAGTAGTTACGAATAGGGCTGCTAACCGCAAGGTCGGCAGTTCGAAACTACCAGCAGTTCCATGGGAGAAAGACGAGGTGTTCTGCTCCCGTAAAGATTTACAGCCTCAGAAACCTTGTGCAGGGTCACTATGAGTCAGAACCGACTCCATGGTACTTAACAACAGCAACAACAACAACCCTGCACAGGGTTTCTAACAGGGAGAAACTAACTGGTGGTTTGAACCATCAACTTTGGGGTTAGCTGTCCAGTGCTTGTCTGATAGCACCACACCAGGCCTCCTTTGAATCCTACAGGTTTGGTTTGAGTTTTTATCTTTGACATTGTTGTTGTTAAATGCTGTCAAGTCGGTTCTTACTCATAGCTACCCTGTATAGAGAGGGTTTCCCTGTATAGGTGAGTTTGGATCGCTGACCTTGACACTCAAACTAACTTGGCATCTCAGTGTTTTCTCCTATAACGTCACACCTGGACAATTTAGTACAATCAGCCCTCTTGAGGGAGTTGGCCTGACTCCACCAGTTCTTAAACAATGTTTCTAGGGCACTAAGTCTGACATTTTGGTCTTCTCCAGAAGTTTGGCACTGGTATACTGCTTTTAATTGTTGTTGTTGTTGTTAAGTGCTACTGAGTCAGTTCCAACCCATGGCGATCCTGTGTAGTGTTTCCAGGGAGAGGCTGGTGAGCTTGTACTGCCAACCTTATGGTTCAAACCGACTTTGCGGTCCAGTGCATTACCTCATAGCGCACCAGGCCAAACAGTCCCAGTAACTGTCCATTGGGCAGTGTTTTCCTGATTTAAGTGTTGTTGAAACAAAAGGAACAGAATTTATTTTTTTAAGTTAAATCAACAGGGGTAAGTGAGAAGATTTTCTAATTGCTGCACAAAAGTCCAATTTTGGGATTCAGAGTAAACTCAAAATCTCACTGTGAATAAGTTGATTCCAACGGATAGTTACCGTGGATAGGGTTTGCAAGTTGTAATTTTTTATGGGAGCAGAAAGCTTCATCTTTCTCCTGTGGAGCACTGGTAGCTTTGAGCTGTGGACCTTGTGGTCAGCAGTCCAATACTAACTTATAGTACCTCCAGATCTCCTTGGTGTTAGAGTGATATACAAAAATACAAACTTCAGCTGCTGCAGGCCATTGTTTGCATTGCAAAGATTCATATTTCTGGAACTATGAGAAGTGAACTATGCTGTTTTCAAAAACAGGCCAGTTCTCTTGGGCAAGATTGTTCAGAGGAAGTTTGCTTGCTGCACACACATGATTATCTGTTACTTGAAAGGGACCCAGAGACAGGCAGAAAGAGAGAGCTGGAGAGGAGCTGAGAAGTGTGGTTGTGTATAGAAAGCAAGTCCTCCAGCATCCATTGACTTGTTCACAGGTACTCGGCACCTTTTCAAGAACTTAACTTCCATGCAAAATTCTTTCTTACGGCCTTAAGTAACATTTTAAATGCTGCTCCATCTAAAATTGGTTTTGTCAAAACTTACATAACATAATCGCTAAATGTTGTTGTTGTTGTCAGGTGCTAGCAAGTTGGTACCAACTCATAGTGACCCTATGCACAATGGAACAAAACACTGTCCTGTCCTGGGCCAACCTCACAATTGTTGCCATGCTTGAGCCCACTGATGCTGCCATTTTGCCAATCCATCTCGCTGGGGTTGGATTCTTCTTTATATCTGACCCTCCACCTTACCAAACATGATCTCCTTCTCCAGCGACTGGTCTCTTCTGACAATATATCTGAAGTATGAGAGACAAAGTTTGACCACCCTGGCCTCCAAGGAGCACTCTGGCTGTACTTCTTCCAGCACAGATCTGTTGCCTCTTTTGGCAATCCATGGTACTTTTAATATTCTTCTCCAACACCATAACTCAAATGTATCAATTCTTCTACGGTCTTCCTTATTCTTGATAAGAATGTTGTCTACAGTTACTCATAAAACATTGATTTGGGTTATTTTTGTTCTCCGAAAGATAATTTTCTCATACTAGGGAGAGCACATTACTGTGAAATTCCATGAGAATTCATTGTGGATTCAAGTAAAAAGAAATCATCGACCACTTCAAATACTTCTCAGTTTATCATGACGTTATTAGGCCAGTTGTGAGGTTTTTGTTTTCTTTACATTGACTTTCTAGCCATATTGAAGGCTGTAGTCTCTGACCTTCATCAGTAAGTACTTCATATATTTTTTAGTTCCAGCAAGCAATATTGTGATATCTTCTTATCACAGGTTGTAAATAATTCTTCCTCCAATCCTGATGCCATGTTCTTCTTCACATAATCCTGCTTCTTAGGTTGATAATAATATTGTTTATTGGTCCAGTGGTGAGGATTTTTGTTTTCTTTACATTGAGAGGTATCCATACCGAAAGCTGTGCTTTTTGATCTTCATCAGTAAATGTTTTAAGTCCTCTTCACTTTCAGCAAGCAAGGTTGTATCATTTGCATATTGCAGGTTGTTAATGAG
>NW_006416805.1:3038-4004 GCF_000296735.1 Chrysochloris asiatica | reverse complement strand
TGACAGCCTCTGGTACCTGTTTCACCTGAATGTAAAGTAGAATATCCTTACCCCTAGACCAATAAACAACATCCATATAAATGGGGAAAAGAGTGGAGTTGTCAAAGACTTCACTTTGCTAAAACCAACAATCAACACTCACGGAAGTTGCGGTCAAGAAATTAAATGACATATTGCATTCTGTTACAGAAGGTATCTTTAAAGTGTTCAAGAACATGGATGTCAGTTTGAGGACTAATGTGTGCCAGCCCCAAGCTATGGGATTTTCAATAACCTCATATGAATGTGAAAGTTGGACAGCGAATAAAAAAGACCAGAGAAGATTTACGTATTTGAGTATTGATGTTGAAGGATAATATTAAAAGTACCATGGACTGCCAAAGAAAACACAAAACTATGTTGGAAGAAGTACAACCAGGTTGTTCCTTTGAAGCCAGGATGGTTAGACTTTCATCTTTCAAACATATAATCAGAGGGACCAGTCCCTGGAGAAGGACATCATGTTTGGTAAAGTCAAGGGTCAGAGAAAAAGATGAATACTCCTACTGAGATAGATTGGCACATGGAAGCAGCAATGGGCTGAAGTGAAGCAGAAACTGTGAGATTGGCACACACCAAGCAGTGTTTCTTTCTGTTATACACATGTTCTCTATGAGTCAGTTCCATATCAATGGCACCTAATGACAACAACAGCGACATCACTGGAAGGCAAGATTCAGAGTCTCTTCTGACATCTATTTTGGTCTTTTCCTTCTTTCTTTTCTTCTTTTTTTTAATGGTTTATTGTGAATTATGTGATAATTTACATGGGAGAATATTAGCTTTACATTCATACTATATCATTTCATTGCCATGGTTATAATCCCCTCCATGCATCATCAACCAACCAAAGGGTATACCCTGCAAGCCTGCCCCTCAGGGCCCCTCTACCTCTCTGGGTCTAGAGTTTCCAGCCGCTCCATCTCT
>NW_006416805.1:0-1723 GCF_000296735.1 Chrysochloris asiatica | reverse complement strand
AAAGACAGAATAGGAAGAAGGAGTGACAAACCACTTCTGAATATTTGGTCACTGAAAACCTTATGATTAGTAGAGAAACACTGTCAGATATAGTGCCAGAATATGAGCCCCCCAGGTTGCAAGGCACTCAAAATGCGACTGGGGAATGGCTGTTTCCTCAGAGTAGAGTTGACCATGATGACACAAATGGAGTAAAGCCCTTGGTAGAAAAGTCCACGGGACCTTCATTTGCTGAAAAGGCACTGTTGCAGACCATCCAGACCCTGTCAGAAGTTCGAGGCCCTGTGGGCCCAAGTGTTGCAGACCGTACAGGCCACTGGCTCTGAGGAACAGACTCTAGCCACCTAGCAGACATAGCAAACTGTTTTTCATCTTAGTATTCAGTTATGTTTATTATTAATTGCACACATGAAGCCCTGATATCCACTGATAAATGTAATATTTTCCTAAAAGCTGAGACTGTAAAATTCCAAAAAGGCAAAGTTCTTCCCTCAAAGAATTCAGTCAAAGTAAATTGGGTGGCTCCCTGGTCTTTGTTCTAAGGACAAAAGGACACCCTCCCTAAAGTGTTTCTAGGTGCAGCCCTATTCACCCAGGCATCTCTTTTCCTGAAGAACCTGGGCTGGGCAGCCAGAACAATGGGACTCCTCCCAATCCTCCTTTTCCTTCCCCCATTTAAGGTTAGGTGCTAAAAGGTATGTTAATTAAGCTTGAGAAACCAAGGTGGTGAGATTCTAACCTGCTATACAATGTAAAGCTGTCTAGAAAATTACGAATGTTAGCTGTACCTTGTCTTAGTCCCGCCCAGCTTTGTGTATAGTTCCTCTCCTAAATAAAACGGAGGCGCAAGACGAATCCAGGGTGCATAACAGCTTGGAGAGCGTGCTATACGGCTGACTAGGCATGCGTTACTGACCAGCTAGTAAGGGGTGCTTACTGCCCGCATAGCTAAGATATTTACTATGCGGGATCTTACCGCACTTATAGCTCAGATGTTTACAACGCCGGATCTGTCGGACGCCAGTAATGCATCCACTCTGGTTTCGGGGTGTCTCCTTGTCTCTCTCTTTGCGTCTCTGTGTCTCCTCTTTTGCTATCCCTATCACCGCCAGATGTCCTCGGCAAGGCACAACTCAAAATGAAGAGAAACAGCTATAAACATCCATTGAAAATCGGAACGTGGAATGCAGGAACTATGAATCTGGGGAAATTGGATGTTGTTAAATATGAAATGGAATGCATAAACATCGATACCCCAGGCATTAGTGAGCTGAAATGGACTGGTATTGGCCATTTTCAATCTGATGACCATATCTTAGGGTCAGAGAGAAAGAGGAAGAACCCCAATGAGATGGATTGGCCAAGTGGCAACATGGACTCAAACATGGCAACATTAGTGAGGTTGGCCCAAGATCGGGCAGTGTTTTATTCTGCTGTGCATAAGGTCGCTATGAGTCAGTACTGACTCAATGGCACCTAACAACAGCACCAACAATCAGTTATAGGTAGAATACGGACTTATAAGCTTTCTATGGTGATATTTCTGGCTATTCCTTTCTCTCTCCCTCAAGTGTCTATTTTATAAGGGTATGCCAGGGAAACCAAGATTCAAAAGACAGTCAAGCATCTTAATATAATTTCTTCCCTTTTTCCCATTCCAAAAAGTCTCAATGCCTGTATCCCAGAGCCCTGTAGTTCCAAGGGTGTGTATACATCATTCTTT
>NW_006416804.1:2591-4067 GCF_000296735.1 Chrysochloris asiatica | reverse complement strand
ACAGAAGAGATTGTAATCACTGCAATAAAACGATGATGTAAAGCAGATGTTCTCCCATGTAAACTATCACCTAGTTCACAATAAAAACTTTTTTTTTTTTTTTCCCAAACAAAAGAGGATGGGAGTATACATTTCATTTGTTGATATACATTATACATGCTAGATTTTATCTTGGAAAGAGTTTTAAATATTTTTCCCCTTTTGTCATACATTTACTTGTACTTCTTAGACAATTTGTCTTTACATTTTTGTAAGAGCATAGACATTTTCATAAAATGATAAAGCTTGACTTAGTGTTTTTGTTAAGTGCAGCTGAGTCAGTTCCAAATATCACAGTGACCTTGTATAGGATTTTCAAGGCTGTAAATCTTTGCAAGAGCTGAAAGCCTCATCTTTCTCCAACAGATCAACTGGTGGGCTCAAATTATTGACTTTGTCATTAGCAGTTCAGTGTTTATCCCACAGAGCCTGTTGATTTCAGAGCACCTTTTTTTTTTTTTTTAATTTTTCATTGTGTGATAATTTACATGGGGGAACATTAGTTTTACTTTCATTCTATCATACATCGTTTCATTGCCACAGTTACCATCCCATCCATGCATCATCACCCAACCAAAGGGTATACCCTGCAGGCCCACCCTTTCCCCCACAGTCCTCAGCACACAGCCCCCTTCCCTCCCTGGATCTCAAGTCCTCAGCCACTCCACCTCTCCGTGTCATCCTCTCTGTCTCCATCTCAGCCTCACTGCTTCTCTGGGTAGGTTCCCGATCTCTGCTCTTCTCTAGTGATGGTCCCAGGGGCCTTCGCTCCTAGACTGAAAGGTTAATCACTCCTCTCCTTGCTGTAAAATATCTGCCATTACATTTCCAGTCCTCATAATCAGTCCTAATAACAATTATTTGCCCTTGTATCACAAGAGACCCATCTGCATTTCTTTTCATCAGCCCTTCCTACACAGGTTGGATATTACTCACTTGAGACTCTACCATCATCCCCACCCTGTTGATCTAGGCTCCCTCTTGAAAGCTTATAAGCCAGTCACTTCTTACCTTTGTATCCCTCCCTCCATTTTGGGTAGCCAATGTTCAAGTTGCCCATCTCTATACTGGATACATTGTAGCCCCTTTTTAGGTATAACAATCAGTTTTAAGCAGAAGACAGACTTACAAGCATTCTATGATATATTTCTGGCTATTCCTTTCTCTATTCTCCCATGACTGTTTTATAATATAATGCATGGAAAACCAAGGTTCAAAAGTCAGCCAAGCATCTTAACATTATTCCTCCCTTTTCCCCATTCTAACCATGTCCCAGTCTCTGTATCCCAGAGCCCTGTTGTTCCAAGGGTGTGCCTACATCATTTATTACCTCTGTCCCATTTAGCTCATTCCTACCTGTCTAATTGTTCTCCCGTCTGCATTGTTCTTCCATTCCCCTCTCCCTACTTGTATATTATCTCCCTCCCCAACACCCAA
>NW_006416804.1:0-715 GCF_000296735.1 Chrysochloris asiatica | reverse complement strand
AATAAGGAGAGTTTTACTTCCTCTTTGCCAATTTGGATGTCTTTAATTTCTTTATCATGCCGTATAGCTCTGGCTAAAACTTCCAGCACAGTATTTAATAGGAGTAGTGATAAAGGGCATCCTTGTCTGGTTCCTGTTCGCAGGAGGAAGGCTTTCAGTTTCTCTCCATTGAGTGTGATGTGGGCTCTTGGTTTTGAATATATGCTCTTGATTGTGTTGAGGAATTCCCCTTCAATTCCTACTTTGTTGGGTGTTTGTATCAGGAATGGATGTTGGATTTTGTCAAGTGCCTTTTCTGCTTCAATTGATATGTTCATGTGGTTCTTTTCCTTTTTCTTATTTATATGATGGATTACGCTGATAGATTTCCTGATGTTGAACCATCCTTGCATCCCTTTTATGAAGCCTACTTGGTCATGATGTATTATATTTTTGATGTGCTATTGGATTCTGTTGGCTAGGATTTTGTTGAGAATTTTTGTGTCTATGTGTTATGCCCAGAATTCGGGGTCCCCAAAGACCACCAAGGATCCAATGCCGATGCAAGAGCACAAGGGTTGTTTATTCAAGCTCGAGCCTGGGCCTTCTCCGTATCCGGCACAGCAGACTCGGGAAAAGGACCTGAGCTCTTTGTTAGCGGAGTTTTTATAGAGTTTTCAAACAAGCTTAGGTTTTTCAGCTTTACAATATTTGGATTGGTTGACATTTGGCAAAG
>NW_006416803.1:2237-4105 GCF_000296735.1 Chrysochloris asiatica | reverse complement strand
ACAAGAACAGACAACAACCAGAGATTGACAGGTGTGGCAACACCACCTGGAACTCAGTCAACAGATAGCAGAGTCCAGAACAGAAGAAGACTATAACAACAAACTTAAGGGAGCTGGGAGGTCAACCGAAGATCAAAATTATATCAATGTCAAAGAAGGGACAAACATAGCAACAGAGATCCAGGTGGTGAGGCTGTCAGTTAAATTACAGGATACAACGGATTCTCTTAAATGGAGAGAAAAATTAGTAGACTATAAGAAAGTTAATGCTTGACAACTTACCATGAAAATGAACTTCCAAGTAGAATAAGCAAACATGAAAACTAAGATCAAACCAATAAGAAATAGCACAAAAACACAAACCCCACACAAGAAGGCATGCAGAACAAAAGAATGAACAGCACTACTAAAAAAGTAACATAATGGCAGCAATTAACTCATACCTATTGATAATTACATTGTATGTCAATGGATTGAATGCACCAGTGAAGAGAGAGAGAATAGCAGAATGGATAAGAAAACAAGACCCTTCAATATGCTGCCTACAAGAAACACACCTTACACACAAAGATGGGAACAAACTAAAAATTAAAAAGGATGGAAAAAAATTTATCAAGCTAACTGCAACAATAAACAAGCAGGAGTGGCAATATTAATTTCCGACAAAGTAAACTTTAAGATAAGAACCAGCATAAGAGACAAAGAAGAACACTATCTCATGATCAAAGGGTCAATTGAGCAATATGATATAACCATAATAAATATCAAAACTTATTAGAATGGAAGAAAAAATAGATAAATCTACAATTATAGTGGGAGATTTTAACACAGTACTTTTGAAAAGGGACAGAACAACCAGAAACAAACTCAACAGTTACAGAGGAACTAAATAATGCAATCAACCAACTTGACCTCATAGATGTACACAAAGCATTTAATCAAACAACAGCACAATATACATTCTTCTCCAGTGTAAATGGAACATTTTTAAGAATTGATCATGTGTAAGGTCACAAGGCAAGCCTCCATAAATTTACAAACATCAAAATTCTACAGAACATCTTCTCAGACCACAATGCTATAAAACTAGAAACCAACAAAAAGAAGACCAAGGAAATCAAGTCAAATACATGGAAGCTGAACAACACCCTGCTGAAAGGTGACTGGGTAAAAGAAGAAATTAAACGTGAATTCACAAAGTTCCTAGAAACAAACGAGAATGAAAACACAGCATACCAAAAGCTTTGGGACACGGCAAAAGCAGTGCTGAGAGGACAGTTTATTGAGATAAATGCGAACATCCAAAAAGAGGAAAGAACCAAAATCAACACATTAAGGCAGCATCTTCAACAATTGGAAGCAGAGCAGCAGAGGGAACCTACAGTCACTAAAAGAAAAGAAATACTAAAGATAAGAGTAGCAATAAGCTAGATGGAAAACCGAAAAAAATATAGAAAGAATCAACTGGCTCTTTGAAAGGATTAATACAATTGAGAAACCATTGACAAAATTAACAAAAAAAAAAAAAGATGGAGAGGGCATAAATAACTCACATTAAAAACCACATGGACAATGTCACAAGAGAACCAAACAAAATCAAAACAATACTATGAAGAGTAGTACTCCAACAAATTTTAAAAAATTAGAAGAGATAGATGTATTTCTAGAAAAACATGACCTACCTTAACTTACTCAGAATGAAGTAGAAAGCTTGAACAAACCCATAACAAAAGAAGAAATTGATCAGGTCATCAAAAAACTCCCAACCAAAAGAAGTCCAGGCCCAGATGGCTTCACTGGTGAGTTCTAACAAACATTAAGGGAAAAACTGTCACCAATGCTACTCAAATTATTCCGGAATATAGAAG
>NW_006416803.1:0-1212 GCF_000296735.1 Chrysochloris asiatica | reverse complement strand
CCCAATCCAGATTGCAACTACATTCTTCAAAGATAGATAAAAGGCAATTACTAACTTTATATGTAAAGGAAAGAAACTCAGGATAAGCAAAGCACTGTTTAAGAAGAAGAACAAGGTTGGAGGCCTCTCACTCCCTGATTTCAAAATTTACTACATGGCCACAGTGGTTAAAACAGCTTGGTATTGGTACGATGAAAGCTATATTGATCAATGGAACAGAATCAAGAATCCAGAAAGTAACCCAACCACATACAGCCAAATGATTTTCAACAAATTTTCTAGGCATATTGCATGGGGAGAAGATAGTCTCTTTAACAAATGGTGCTGGTAGAACTGGAAAATGTTATGCAAAAGAATGAAACAAGACCTTCACCTCATGCCCTATACAAAAACAAACTCAGCAAGGATTAAAGATCTAAATGTGAATCCCAAAATTATGAATGTCATCAATGAAAAAATTGGGACAAATGTGAGGGCACTACTTCAGGGCATATACAGACTACCAAACATTTTGAAAAGTATACAAACAAAAGTAGACAAAATAGATGAGTGGGACATACTAAAAATAAAATCTTATGTGCATCAAAAGACTTCACCAAAAGAGTAAAAAGGGAACCTACACAATGGGGGAAAATCTTTTGCCACTACACATCAGATAAGGGACTCATTTCTTAAAATATATAGGACACTACAACACCTCTACATAAAAAGACAAATCACCCAATAAAAGAATGGGCACAAACAGGACATGAACAGACAATTCACCAAGGAAGAGATCCGGGCAGCCAACAAACACATGAAGAAATGATCACAATCACTAGCCTTCAGAGAAATGCAAATCAAAACAACAGTGAAATATCATCTTACACTAGCAATAACAGTGAAGATCAAAAAAGCATAGGACAACAAATGCTGGCAAATGTGGAGAGACTGGGACCCTCCTACATTGTTGGTGAGACTGCGAAATGCTCCAACCACTCTGGAAAGCAATATGGCACTTCCACAGAAGGTTAGAAATAGAAATACCTTATAACCCAGCAATTCCTCTACTTGGTATTTACCCACAAGAAATACGAGCCATAACACGAATAGATATATGCACACCAATGTTCATAACAGCACTATTTACAACAGCAAAAAAATGGAGACAGCCATTTGCCCATCAATTGAAGAATGGATAAACAAACTGTGGTACTTGCACACAATGGAATA
>NW_006416802.1:2883-4008 GCF_000296735.1 Chrysochloris asiatica | reverse complement strand
TGGGTATTATCTGCAAGTGTGGGTGTTCTTTTACATATGCCCTCTCTTCTTATCAGCTGGATGCTTCACTTTCCACTCTAGTCCTCTGTGGTTATGTTGCTGACTCTGGGCCCAAGAGTCCCCAGGTCTTGCAACACTGCTGGCCAATCAGGTCTCCACCTGGGTTCACAGGAGTCTATTGAATGTTGTAGGGCTTAGCTTGCAGCTTCATTGCTGTTTTTCCCATACTTCCCCTTATCAGTGATAAATGTGGTCACCAATCAGAGTGTGTATTCCCATTGAGTCTTAGTCTTGGAAGGGGGTTTGCTCCAAGGGGACCCAACCACTTGCCTTGATGTCTCCTGGGTGAGCAACTTGCTTGTTCTTATAGCAATCAGCCGGTCTGCCGTTATTGTTTTGTATTTTTCCTGTTGGTCTTTCTTTCAAGAAGTATCTTCTGTTCTTCTAGCCACTCCAGGCTGGTCTGCTTGCCCTTTTAAGTGGAAATCTCCCACCTCTCAAGATTCTGGATGCTGTTCAGGATTCCACCTATGGTCTTATGTAATGCAGAGGCTCCGCAGGAATCCTCCTTCATTGGGCATGTTGTAGTCCCATTTTGGATATTCCAATCAGTTATAGGCAGAAGACAGATTTATAAGCTTTCTATGGTGATATTTCTAGCTATTCCTTTCTCTCCCCCTCAAGTGTCTATTTTACAATGGTATGCCAGGAAAACCAAGATTCAAAAGACAGCCAAACATCTTAACATTATTTCCCCCATTTTCCCCATTCCAAAGATGTCTCAATCCCTATATCCCAGAGCCCTGTTTTTCCAAGGTTGTGCATACATCATTATTTACCTCTGTCCCACTTAGCCCATGAAAATCTTCCTAATTGTTCTCCCATCCACTTTGTTCTTCCATTCCCCTTCCCCTTCTTGTATATTGCCCCCCTCCCTAGCACCCAAACTATCCTGTGTCTATTCCCTACCTTTTGCTCCACCCTCCCTCCCCTCACCTCACCACCCGCATCCAATTAGTCAGCAAAAAATCCCGCCCCCTCTTTAGTATTGGTTCTTGTTCTTAGTCTTTTACAGTAGTGGTCCTATGCATTATTTCTCCTTTTGTGACTGACTAATTTCACTCA
>NW_006416802.1:0-498 GCF_000296735.1 Chrysochloris asiatica | reverse complement strand
AATTTGTTGGAGTACAACTCTTCATGGTATTCTGTTATTTTCCTTTGGTTCCTTTGTGATATTGCCCATGTGGTTTCTAATGTGTGTTATTTGTGTCTTCTCCCTCTTTTCTTTTGTTAGGTTTGCCAAAGGTCTGTCAATTTTGTAAATCCTTTCAAAGAACCAGCTTCTTGTCGTGTTGATGCTTTCTATAGTTTTTCTGTTTTCTATCTCATTTATTTCTGCTCTAATCTTTATTTTTTCTTTTCTTTTGGTGGCTGTGGGTTCCTTCTGTTGGTCTGTTTCTAATTGTTGTAGATGTTGTGTTAATGTGTTAATTTTGGTTCTTTCTTCTTTTTGGATGTGTGCATTTATTGCAATAAATTGTCCTCTCAGAACCACTTTCGCTGTGTCCCCAAAATTTTGGTATGTTGTGTTTTCATTCTTATTTGTTTCTAGGAACTTTGTGAATTTACATTTAATTTCTTCTGCTACTCAGTCGCTTTTCAGCAGGGTGTT
>NW_006416801.1:3013-3560 GCF_000296735.1 Chrysochloris asiatica | reverse complement strand
ACTAGCTACTTGGCAGATGAGTCCAACGTGTCCATATACAGAGAGCCAGCTACATGGCAGAGTAGTGCAACATTACCATATACAGATTTCTAGCTAAACGGCAGAGTAGTCCAACATGTCCATATTCTGAGAGTTAGAAACATGGGAGATGAGTCCAACATGTGTATATTTAGAGGACTAGCTACAAGGCAGATGAGTCCAACATGTTCACACACAAACACTTGGCTACATGGCTGATGAGTTGAAAATGTCCATATACAGAGAGCTAGCTACATGGCAGAGTAGTGCAACATTTCCATATACAGAGTTCTAGCTACATGGCAGAACAGAGAAACATTTCCCTATACAGAGTTCTAGCTACATGACAGATGAGTCCAACGTGTCCTTGTACAGAGAGCTAGCTACATGGCAGAGTAGTCCAACATGTCCATATACTGAGAGCTAACTACACGGAAGACAAGTCCAATACATTCATATACAGAGAGCTACATACATGGAAGTTCAGTTTAACATATCCATGCACAGAGAGCTAGCTCCATAGCAGACG
>NW_006416801.1:0-638 GCF_000296735.1 Chrysochloris asiatica | reverse complement strand
CAGAGTTCTAGCTACATGGCAGATGAGTCCAACGTGTCCATATACTGAGAGCTAGCTACATGGCAGAGTACTCCAATATGCCAATATACAGAGTACTAGCTACATGTCAGATGAGTCCAACTTGTCCATATACTGAGTGTTATATACATGGAAGAAGATTCCAACATGTTTATATTTAGAGGGCTAGCTATAAGGCAGATGAGTACAACATGTACATAAACAGACAGCAGGCTCCATGGCTAATGAGTCCACCATGTCCATAGACTGAGAGCTAGCTACATGGAAGAGAAGTCCAATATGTTCATATACAGAGAGCTACCTACATGCCAGATCACTCCATCATTTCCATGGACAGAGAGTAAGCTACATGGCAGACGAGTCCAAAGTGTCCATAAATAAAGAGCTAGCTATGTGGCAGAGTAGTGCAACCTTTCCATATATAGAGTTCTAGCTACATGGCAGATGAGTCCAACGTGTCCATATATACAGAGTTAGGTTCATGGCAGAGTATTGCAACATTTCCATATACAGAGTTCTAGCTATATGGCAGATGAATACAACGTGTCCATATACTGAGAGCTAGCTACATAGCAGAGTAGTCCAACATGTCCGTATACAGAGTACTATTTACAAGGCTA
>NW_006416800.1:3581-4558 GCF_000296735.1 Chrysochloris asiatica | reverse complement strand
GCATGCATCATCAAACAAACAAAGGGTACTCCTCACACGCCTGCCCCCTGGCCGCCAGCACACAGCCCCTCTCCTTCCCTGAGTCCAGAGTCCCCTGGCATTCATTCTCTTCAAGTCATCATCTCTGCCTCCACCCCTAGTGTCACTGCGTCTCCGGACATGGTCTCCCACTTCACTTTTCTCCCTTGATGGTTCCAGGGATCTCTGCTCCTGGGCTGCAAAATAAGCCACTCCCCTCCATTTGTTACCAAACATTTACATTTACATTTACATTTACATTTACCTTTCCAGCACTCACTGTCAGACCTGATATCAATCATTCCCTATTGAGTCACAGGAGTCCTATCCATCTCACTTTTTATCAACCCCATCCAGTCAGGTTGGAAATGATTCAGTGGAGATTCTACATTTCCCTGTATCCTCTGGAGCTAGGTTCCCTATTGAAAGCTTGTAAGCCAATCACTTCTTGCCTTTGTAGTCCCCCCTATTTGAGGTAGCTAATGTCTAAGTTTCCCATCCCTGTCAACCCTGTGTACCAAGGGGGTGGGGATGATTCTCACTGTAAAGATTTGTCTGCTTTTTTGCCATACTGCAGTCACAAACATAGGTCAAGTTCATCCACTTGTAGTGGGTTACTCTTTTTTTTTCCCCTCTTCTTTCTTCCTTAAGTTGTGTTCTGATCATCCAGCCATTGATACCAGGTCAATGGGTACTATCTGAAAGTGTGGGTGTTCTTGTGCATCTCCCCTCACTTCATATCAGCTGGATGCTTCATACTCCATTCTAGTCCTCTGGGACCATGTCCCTGGCCCAGGGGTCCCCAGGTCTCGTCAACCCAGGTTAGCAGGAGTCTATAGAATGTGGTCGGTCTTAGTTTAAAATTTAATTGTTGTTTTCCCCCCATTTCCCTTTATCAGAGACCAACATGGTCAGTGGCAGGACCATATGCGTGCTACTGTATTCCATTTGAATTTCAG
>NW_006416800.1:0-576 GCF_000296735.1 Chrysochloris asiatica | reverse complement strand
CCAGCTTCTTGTCCTGTTGATTCTTTCTATAGTTTTTCTGTTTTCTATCTCATTTATTTCTGCTCTTATTTTTATTATTTCTTTTATTTTGGTGACTGTAGGCTCCCTCTGTTGGTCTGTTTCTAATTGATGGAGATGCTGTGTTAATGTGTTAATTTTGATTCTTTCTTCTTTTTGGATGTGTACATTTTCACAATAATTTGTCCTCTCACATGGCTTTCGCCATATCCCAAAGATTTTGGTATGTTATGTTTTCATTTTCATTTGTTTCTAGGAACTTTATGAATTCATGTTTAATTTATTATCCAGTCGCTCTTCAGCAGGGTGTTATTCAGTTTTCATGTATTAAACTATATTTCCTTGGTCTTCTTATTGTTGATTTCTGATTTTATGGCATTGTGGTCTGAAGAGATGCTGTGTAGTATTTTCATGTTTGTAAATTTATGGAGGCTTGCTTTGTGACCTAACATGTGGTCAATTCTGGAGAATGTTCCATGTGCACTGGAAAAGAATGTGCATTGTGCTGTTGTTGGGTTGAATGCTCTGTACACATCTATGAGTTCAAGTTGGTTAATT
>NW_006416799.1:2198-3921 GCF_000296735.1 Chrysochloris asiatica | reverse complement strand
TGGCAGAGTAGTGCAAAATTTCCATATACAGAGTTCTAGCTACATGGCAGATGTGTCCAATGTGTCATATACTGTGAGCTCACTACATGGCAGAGTATTCCAACATGTCCATATTCATGATAGTAGCTACATGGCAGATGTTTCCAATGTGTCCATATATTGAGAGCCACATACATGACAGAGAATTCATATATGTTCATATACAGAGAGGTATGTACTTGGCACATCAGTCCAACATATCCATGTACAGAGAGCTAGCTACATGGCAGACAAGAACAAAATGTCCTTACACAGAGAGCTAGCCACATGGCAGGGTAGTGCAACATTTGCATATACAGAGTTCTAGCTACAAGGCAAATGAGTCCAACTTGTCTATATAGAGAAAGCTACCAACATGGTAGTGTAGAGCAACATTTCCATATAAAGAATTCTAGCTACATGGCAGTTATGTCCAACTTGTCCATATAATCAGGGCTAGCTACATGGCAGATAAATCCAAGTTGTAAATATACAGAGAGCTACCTACTTAGCAGATCAGTCCAACATATCCATGTCTGCATACATGGCAGACAAGTCCAAAATGTCCATATACAGAGAGCTAGCTACATGGCAGGGCAGAGTAATATTTCCATGCACAGAGTTATAACTACAAGGCAGATGAGTCCAACTTGTCTATATACAAAGATCTAACTACATGGCATGGTAGTGCAACATTTCCATATACAGAGTTCTAGCTACATGACAGATGTGTCCAACGTGTCCATATACTGAGCGCTAGCTACGTGGCATATCAGTCCAAAATATCCATGCAAAGAGAGCTAGCTACATGTCAGACGAGTCCAAAATGTCAATATACAGAGAGCTAGCTATATGGCAGAGTAAGGCATCATTTCCATATACAGAGTTCAAGCTACATAGCAGATGAGTCCAAAGTGTTCACATACTGAGAGCTAGCTACAAGGCACACAAATCCAATATATTCTTATTCAGAGAGCTAACTACTTCGCAGATCAGAGCAACATATGCATATACAGAGAGCTAGTTACATGGCAGGGTTGTGCAACATTTCCATTTACAGAGTTCTAGTTACATGGCAGATGTCTCCAAGGTATCCATAAACTGAGAGCTAGCTACATAGCAGACAAGTCCAAATGTTCATATACAGAGATCTACCTACTTGGCAGATCAATCCAACATAACCATGTACAGAGAGGTAGGTACATGACAGAAGAGTTCAAAATGCCCATATACAGAGAGCTAGCTACATGGCAAGGTAGGGCAACATTTCCATATAAAGAGTTTTAGCTGCAAGGCAGATGAGTCCAAATTGTCTATATACATAGAGCTAACTACATGGCAGAGTACTCCAACATAGCCATATTCAGAGATCTAGCTACATGTCAGATGTGTACAACATTTCCATATACTGAGAGCTAGCTACATTGTAGACATGTCTAATATGTAAATATACAGAGATATACCTACCCGGCAGATAAATCCAACATATCCATATACAGAGAGCAAGCTACATGGCATATGAGTCCAAAATGTCCATTAACAGAGAGCTAGCTACATGGCATGGTAGTGCGAAATTTCCACATACAGAGTTCTAGCTAAAAGACAGATGAGTCCAACTTGTCTATATAGAGAGAGCTAGCTACATGGCAGAGTAGTGCAACATTTCCATATACAGAGTTCTAGGTACATGGCAGATGTGTCCAAC
>NW_006416799.1:0-603 GCF_000296735.1 Chrysochloris asiatica | reverse complement strand
CAGAGAGCTACCTACCTGGCAGATCAGTCCAACATATCCATGTACAGAGAGTTAGCTACATGGCAGAGTAGTGCAACATATCCAAGTAGAGAGAGTTAGCTATATGGCAGACACGTCTAATATGTTAATATACAGAGAGCTACCTACTTAGCAGATCAGCCCAATCTATCCATGAACAGAGCACTAGGTACATGGCAGAGTAGTGCAACATTTCCATATACAGAGTTCAAGCTACATGCAGATGTGTTCAACGTGTCCATATACTAATAGCTACCTTCATGGCAGATCAGTCCAAAATATCCATGAACAGAGAGCTAGCTACATGTAAGAGGAGTCCAAAATATCCATACACAGAGAGCTAGCTGCATGGCAGAGTAGTGCAACAATTTCATATACAGAGTTCAATCTACTCGGAAAATTAGTCAAAATTGTTCATATACTGAGAGCTAGCTACATGGCTGATTATTCCATCCTGTCCACATAAACAGTACTAGCTACATGGCAGTTGTGTCCATCATGTCCATATACTGAGAGGTACATACATGGCATATCAGTCCAAAATATCCATGTACAGAGAGCTAGCTACATGGCAGACAAGTCCAA
>NW_006416798.1:3286-4179 GCF_000296735.1 Chrysochloris asiatica | reverse complement strand
CCTTTTTGCATTTTTTACAAAGTTGGTCTGGTTATTACAAATTCCTTTAATTTCTGTATCAGGAAAGGTCCTAATTTCATCATCATATTTTAGGGTCGGCTTTGTTGGGTGTATGATTGTTGGTTGGCAATCTTTTTCTTTCAGAGTTTTATATATTCATTTCATTGCCTTCTCACCAGCATAGCTTCTATTGAGGAATCAGAGTATAGTCTTATTGGCTCTCCTTTGTAGGTAATTTTTTGTTTTTCCCAAGCTGCTTTCAGGATTCTTTCCTTGTCTTTGATTATGGAAAATTGGATTATGATATGCCTTAGTTGTTTTCCTTTATGATCTATCCTGTTTGGGGTTTGTTCAGCTTCTTTTATGCTTATTGAACCTCTTTCATGATGTTAGGGAAGTTTTCTTCCAACAATCTTAAATTGAACTGCAAAAACAGCAAACAGAGAATGGTACACAAACTCATCCCCTAGTAACACCTACCAGGTGGCAATTGTTGAGTGTCTAAGAATGCAACAACACACAATCATCAACTCAGCACAAATACAACACCACCACAATGTCTTGAGAGCAGCAAACAATTTCTGTTTACATGAAGAAATAAGACAGTGACTTAGCCCAGTGACCAAGATGCAGAGCTAGAAAACTATTTTTATGGGGAAAAGGCATCAGAGTTACCCAAGAAAGAATTCAAGAGAATTATATTTGGGTACCTCCAAATGATTGGCAGAGGGGTCAAAGAAAACAAGGAAGAATTCAGTAAAACACTACAGGAATAATCAAACAAAATAAATAGAGAATTGGAGACAATAAAAAACTTGCAAATAGAAACCCCAAAAATTAACACTAAGATTTCAGACATGGACAATACAATGAAAGAGCAAAGGAGCAGAATT
>NW_006416798.1:0-531 GCF_000296735.1 Chrysochloris asiatica | reverse complement strand
GGAACATTCTCCAATATAGAGCATATGTTAGGCCACAAAGCAAAATTTTAAAACATCAAAATACTACAAAGCATCTTTTCAGATCACAATGCTATACAATTAGAAATCAACAATAGGAAGATCAAGGAAAAAATTCAAATACATGGAAATTGAATAACACCCTGCTTAAAAGCTACTGGGTAATGTTGTTGTTGTTGTTAAGTGCCGTCGAGTCGATTCCGACCCATAGCGACCCTGTATAGGGTTTCCGAGGAACGGCTAGGTGAGTTTGAACTGCCGACCTTGCAGTTCAAACGGCTTTGCAGTCTGGCGCATTAACCAGCAGTGCCACACCAGGACAGGGTAATAGAACAAATAAAAACAAATAAAAATTCCTTGAATCAAATGAGAATGAAAACACACCATGCTCATGGATAAGAAGACTTAACATTGTAAAATGTCAAACACTGCCCAAACCAATCTATAGATGTAGCACAATCCCAATCTAGATTCCAACATCATTCTTCAAAGAGATGGAAATATGTGTCATTA
>NW_006416797.1:2672-3312 GCF_000296735.1 Chrysochloris asiatica | reverse complement strand
ATATAGTTAGCTCTCACTATATGGACACGTTGGACTCATCTGACATATAGCTAGAACTTTGTAAATGGAAATGTTGCACTACTCTGCCATGTAGCTAGATCTCTGTATATTGACCCTTTGGCGTCGTCTGACATGTACTTAGCTCTCTGTGCATGGATATGTTGGAGTGATCTGTCATGTAGGTAGCTCTCTGTAAGTGAACATATTGGAATTGTCTGCCATGTAGCTAGCTCTCTATATATGGACATGTTGGATTCATCATCCATGTAGCCAGCACTCTCTGTATGTATGTGTTGAACTCATATGAGTTGTAGGTAGTCCTCTATATAAACACATGCTGGAATCCTCTGTCATGTAGCTAACTCTCAGTATATGGACATGTTGGACTCATCTGCTATGTAGCTAGTACTCTGTATATGGACATGTTGGACTACTCTACCATGTAGCCAGATCTCAGTATATGTACACGTTGGACTCACCTGACATGTAGCAAGAACACTGTAAATGGAAATGTTGCACTATTCTGCCAAGTAGCTAGCTCTCTGTACATGGATATTTTGGACACATCTGCAATGTAGTTAGCTCTCTGAGCATGGATATGTAGGACAGATCTTCCAGGTAGGTATCTCTCTGTATATGA
>NW_006416797.1:0-1082 GCF_000296735.1 Chrysochloris asiatica | reverse complement strand
CATTCAGTTTTCCCATGTTCTGTTTGAACAACTGCTTCTTGGTCCCAGTACAGATTTCTCAGAAGTACAATTAAGTGTTCTGAAATACTCATACATCTCAATGTTGTCCATAGCTTGTCATAATCCACACAATCGAAAGCCTTTGCATAGTCAGTAAAGCACAGGTAAACATCCTCCTGGTATTCTCTGCTTTCAGCAAAGATCCATCAGACATCAGCAATGATATCTCTCGTTCCACGGCCTCTTCTGAATCCATCTTGAACCTCTGGAAGTTCTCTGTCAATGTATAATTGTAGATGTTTCTTTATTACCTTTAGCAAAACTTTACTCGCTTGAGATGTCAAAGAGATTGTCCGATGATTTCCGCATTCTGTTGGGTCATCTCTCTTTGGAATGGGCATAAATATTGATCTGTTCTAATCAGTCGGCGAGATAGTTGTCTTCCATTTTCTTGGCAGTGATGAGTGAGTGCCTCCTGTGCCACTTCACTTTCTTGAAAGATTTCAATTTTTATTCCAATTCCTGGTGCCTTGTCACTAAGGCTCTATATATAAACATGTTGGACTCATCTGCCATATAGTAACTCTAAGGATATGGACATGTTGGACTCACCTGCCATGTAGTTAACTCTCAGTATATGCACATGTTGGACTCATCAGCCATGTATCTAACTCTCAGTATATGGACACATTGGGCATATCTACGTTGTAGCTAGTACAATGTATATGGACATGTTGGACTACTCTGACATGTATCCAGCTCTCAGTATATGGGCACGTTGGGCTCCTTTGCCATGTATCTAGAACTCTGTATAAAGAAATTTTGCACTACTCTGCCATGTATCTAGCTCTCAGTATATGGACATTTTCGACTCATCTGCCATGCAGCTAGCTCTCTGTGCATGGATATGTTGGACTGATCTGCCATGTAGGTAGCTCGCTATATAGGAACATATTGGACTTGTCTGTCATGTAGCTTGCTTTCTCTATATGGACATGTTGGACTCATCAGCCATGTAACAAGCTTTCTGTGTATGAACATGTTGGACTCATCTGCCTTGTAGCTAGTCCTCTATATATACA
>NW_006416796.1:2728-3225 GCF_000296735.1 Chrysochloris asiatica | reverse complement strand
TGGGCACCCCCACCCCCATCACTGGTGGGTTTATCTGCCATCCATGGGCACAGATGCTCTCAGCCCAAGAGCCGGTCCTGAACTGTTTTTTTTAATAAGGAAAAGGCCAGAACAAGGAGTGTAGAGAGGGAAAGAGAGTTTAAAAACTTAATAGGCAGCAGTGTGAAGAAGAGGCGAGAATGACCCCCGGATCTACCAAAGCCCACGCGTAGCCACATCCCCGCGTCCAGCGCCTGCGCCCCGCCTCCAAAGCCACCATGCCCAAGATGAAAGACTGAAGCGGATGTTAAGGGAGATAAAGCCAAGGTGAAGGATGAACGTCAGAGGAGATGCGCAAGGTTATCTGCTAAACCTGCTCCTCCAAAACCAGAGTCTAAGCCTAAAAAGGTTCTGCAAAGAAGGGAGAGAAGGTACCCAAAGGGAAAAGGGGAAAGCTGATGCTAGCAAGGATGGAAATAACCCTGCAGAAAATGGAGATGCCAAAACAGACCAGGCAC
>NW_006416796.1:0-938 GCF_000296735.1 Chrysochloris asiatica | reverse complement strand
ACAAAATATATATTTGCTGATCACCAGGATGTATGGGATGAGAAGAGGGGAGAGAGGGAAGGGAAGATAAAGCACAAGGTAAGGGATAGGTACAGGATAGCTTGGGTGCAGGAGGCGAGGGTGGAGGAGGCAATACACAAGAAGGGGGAGAGGAATGGAAGAACAAGGCTGATGGGAGAATGCTTAGGTAGGTTCACATGGGCTAGGTGGGACAGAGGTAAATGATGATGTATGCACAAACTTGGAACAACAGGGCTTCAGGTTTCAGGGATTGAGGCATGGTTTGAAGAGGTAAAAGAGGGGAATCATGTTAAGATGTTTGGCTGTCTTTTGAATCTTGGTTTCCCTTGCCTACCATTGTAAAATAGGCACTTGAGGTGACGAGAAAGGAATAGCCAGAATCATCACTACAGAAAGCTTGTAAGCACATCTTCAGCCTATAACTGATTGGAATACCTTAATGGGGGCTAGAAGTTGCCAAGTGAAAGAGGCTTCCTGTGGAGCCTTTACATTTCACAAGATCATAGGTTGAATCCAGAACCCCATCCAGGACTGACTGAGCTAGGAAATTTCCACTGAAAAGGACGAGTTACACCAGGTTGGAGCAGCTAGAAGACACTTCGTGAAAGAAAGACCAGCAGGAAAAATCCAAAATAATAACAGGAGTCTAATTACTAAAAGAACAAGTAAACTGTTTGCCCGGGAGCCATCAAGGCAAGTGGTTGGGACTTCTCAGAGCAAACCCCTTTTCAAGATTGAGACTCAAGGGGAATACACGAGCAGGCATGTGGTCTGGCTGGTCACCACATTTGTCACCGATAAGGGAAGAGGAGGTTAAAAAAAAAAACAGCAATGAAGTTGCGAGCTAAGCCCGACCACATTCAATAGACCCCTGTGAACCCGGGTGAAGACCTGGATGGCCATCAATATGGCAATAC
>NW_006416795.1:3126-4091 GCF_000296735.1 Chrysochloris asiatica | reverse complement strand
GTATGAACATTTTGGACTAATCTGCCTTGTAGCTAGACCTCTAAGTATACACTTGTTGGATTCATCTGCCATGTAGATAACTCTCAGTATATAGACATGTTGGACTCATCTGCCATGTAGCTATTACTCTGTATATGGACATCTTGGACTACTCTGTCATTTAGTTAGCTCTCAGTATATGGACACTTAGGACTACTCTGCCATGTAGTTAGAACTCTGTATATGGAAATGTTGCACTACTCTGCCATGTAGCTACCGCTCAGTATATGGACACGTTGGAATCATCTGCCATTTCTCTAGAACCCTGTATATTGACATGTTGGAGTACTCTGCCATGTAGCTAGCTCTCAGTACATGGACTCGTTGGATTCATCTGTCATGTAGCTAGAAGCCTTTGTATGGAAATGTTGCACTACTCTGCCATGTAGCTAGATCTCTGTATATGGACACGTAGGACTCATCTTCAATGTAGCTAGAATTCTGTATATGGAAAAGTTACACTACTCTGCCATGTAGCGAACTCTTTATATATGTACATTTTGAATTCCTCTGCCATGTAGCTAGCTCTCTGTACATGGATATGTTGTACTGATCTGCCATGTAGGTAGCTCTATGTATATGAATATATTGGACTGTCTGCCATGTAGCTCGCTCTCAGCATATGGACATGTTGGACTCATCCACAATGTAGCCAGCTCTCTTTGTATGAAACATGTAGGACTCATCTGCCTTTTATAGAGCCATCTAAATACACACATGTTGGACTCATCTGCCATGTAGCTAACTCTCAGTATATGGACACGTTGGTCTCATCTGCCATGTAGCTCGAACTCTGTATATGGAAATGTTTCACTAATCTGCCATGTAGCAAGCTCTCTATACATGGATATGTTGGACTGATCTGCCATGAAGGTTGCTCTCTGTATAAGAAGAAATTGGACTGGTCTGCCTTGTAACTAGCTCTC
>NW_006416795.1:0-638 GCF_000296735.1 Chrysochloris asiatica | reverse complement strand
CATGTAGCTAGCTCTCAGTATATGGACATGTGGGACTCATCAGCCATGTAGTCAGCTATCTGTGTATGAACATTTTGGACTAATCTGCCTTGTAGATAGGCCTCTAAGTATACACTTGTTGGACTCATCTGCCATGTAGCTAACTCTCAGTATATAGACATGTTGGACTCATCTGCCATGTAGCTAGTATTCTGTATATGGACATCTTGGACTACTCTGCCATTTAGTTAGCTCTCAGTATATGGACAATTAGGACTACTCTGCCATGTAGTTAGACACGTTGGAATCATCTGCCATGTCGCTAGAACTCTGTATATTGACATGTTGGAGTACTTTGCCATGTAGCTAGCTCTCGTATGTGGACTCGTTGGACACATCTGTCATGTAGCTAGAAGCCTTTGTATGGAAATGTTGCACTACTCTGCCATGTAGCTAGATCTCTGTATATGGACACGTAGGACTCATCTTCCATGTAGCTAGAATTCTGTATATGGAAAAGTTGCACTACTCTGCCATGTAGCGAACTCTCTATATATGTACATTTTGAATTCCTCTGCCATGTAGCTAGCTCTCTGTATATGGATATGTTGTACTGGTCTGCCATGTAGGTAGCTCTCTGTATATGATCATATTGGATT
>NW_006416794.1:3186-3909 GCF_000296735.1 Chrysochloris asiatica | reverse complement strand
ACTTTAATGTCCTCTTTCAGCTTCTTGCCTTCAAAGCTACCTGAGAGATTTCAAGATGCCACTGTTGGTTGTTATGCTGTACCTCAGGATTTAATTTAATTTTCAGCCTGTTTTGTTTTTAAACTCTCTTTCCCTCTCCACACACCCTTTGTTCTGGCTTTTCTATATTCTAAAACAACAACAACAAACAGTTCAGTGCCAGCTCTTGGGCTGAGAGCATCATAGCACATACATGGCAGAAGAAACCATCAGTGGTGCAGGTGGGGGGTGTCCACTCACTCAGGCACCCCATCTAGTCACCAGAATGGAGGTGCGCATACAGTGGAGGGCCAATGAATAGATACCAAAAATAAAATAAAAGAAAATCAGAACAAAGCAAAACCGGCAAAGTGTATTGTCCATCTTTGCTGCAAGGTTCCCGTGGTGTTTTTCCATAGTGTGTCTGCTCCCCCACTTGGTCTTGCCATTTGGTCTTGAATATTCTGGGCTGCCAAGCCCGGAATATTCCAAAATATGTGATTTCTTACTTTTCCTACAAGTTCCACTAGCTATAAGCCTCAAACCTTTTAAATATTCCTATCTATGTGATTCTTAGTTTTGGAGCTCTGCCCTGAATCTGCTTTGCCTGGTATTCTGTGGTATTGCTGGTGGCGAACCTCCCTGCACCTCCACCCTAGCCACCATCAAGTCTTCATGATAGCATTTTTAAAGACCAATGACCTT
>NW_006416794.1:0-1425 GCF_000296735.1 Chrysochloris asiatica | reverse complement strand
CAATTTAAAGACTACGGTGCCCCTGATCCATGCCATGGTGTTTTCAGTAACCTCTTATACATGTGCAAATTGGACAGAATATGGAAGAACATTGAAGAATTGATGCATTTGACCTCTGGTGTTGGAGGAGAATATTAAAAGTACCATGGGCTGTCAAAAGAGCAAATCAATCTGTGTTTCAAGAAGTGCAGCCGGAGTGCTCCTTGGAGGCCAGGATGTCTAGACTTCATCTCTCATACTTCAGACACATTGACAGGAGGGACCAGTCCTTGTAGAAGGATATCATGTTTGGTAAAATGGAGATCGGATAAAAAGAGGAAGACCCCCAACAAGATGGATTTGCACAGTTGCAGCAGCAGTGGGCTCAAATGTAGCAATGATTGTGAGGTTGGCACAGGACTGGGTAGCATTTGGTTCTGTTGTGGATGGGTTTGCTTTCAGTTGGTAGCAACTAAGTGGTACCTAACAACAACAACAATTAATAATCAGAAAGTAGAATGTACAAAGTATGAATCTAGGAAAATTGGAATTCATCAAAAATGAAATGGAATGCATAAAGATTGAGATCCTAGGCATTAGTGGGCTGTAATGAACAGGTAATGACCATTTTGAATTGAACAATCAAATGATTTAATGTGCCAGATACAACAAATTGAAAAGGAATAGCATCAAATTCATTGTTCAAGGGAACATTTCAAGATCTATCTTGACATACAATGCTATCTGTGATAAGATAATATCTGTATGCCTACAAGGAACACCAATCAATATAACTTATTCAAACTTACTCATCAAATACTAAGGTCACTGATGAAGAAATTGAAGGATTATACCAACTTGTTCCGTCTGAAATTGATCAAATATGCAACCAAGTTTCATTGATAATAATCAGTTATTGGAATGCAAAATTTGGAAACAAAGAGGAAGTACCCATAGTTGGAAAATGTGGTCTTAGTGAAAGAAATGCTGCTGGAGCTAGCATGATAAAATCTTGCAAGACCAATGACTTATTAATTGAAAATAGCTTTTTGTTGTTGTTGTTGTTGTTGTTGTTAGGTGCCATCGAGTTGGTACCGACTCATAGCAACCTTATACACAGCACAACGAAACACTGCCCAATCCTGGGCCAACCTCACTATTGTTGCCATGCTTGAGTCCAATAATGATGCCACTTGGCCAATCCATCTCTGACCCTCTACCTTACCAAACATGATATCCTTTTCCAGGGACTAGTCCCTCCTGACAACATGTCCAAAGTATGAAAGATGAAGTTTAGCCATTCTGGCATCCAAGGAGCACTCTGGCTGCACTTCTTCCAACACGGATCTGTTTGTTCTTTTGGCAACCCATGGCACTTTCAATATTCTCCTCCAACACCATAACTCAAAAGCATCAATTCTTCTATGGTCTTCCTTATTTACTGTC
>NW_006416793.1:2777-4005 GCF_000296735.1 Chrysochloris asiatica | reverse complement strand
TGGTCCACTGGTGAGGATTTTTGTTTTCTTTATATTGAGGTGCAACCCATACAGAAGGCTGTGGTCTTTGATCTTCATCAGCATTTTAAATCGTCTTCACTCTCAGCAAGCAAGGTTATATCATCTACATATATATATATGTGGTGGTGGTGGTGGTAGGCCATGGAGTCGCTTCCTACTCATAGCAACCCTATAGTTTCTGAGGCTGTAAATCTTTACAGGAGCAGAAAGCCTCATCTTTCACCCATGGAACAGTTGGTAGTTTTGAACTGCTGACCTTAAATCGCAGCCTGATTTGTAACCACTATGCTACCAGAGCTCCATATATATATACGTTGTTAAGTGCTGTTGAGTTGGTTTCAATTCATAGTGACCCTGTATAGGGTTTTCCAGGAATGGCTAGTGAGCTTGAACTGCCAATTTTGTGGTTCAAACTGATCTTTTAGTCCATTGCATTAACCTAGCACCACATCAGGACTGCATAGTTTATAGATTTCAAGTTGACAAGAGTAGACTGTGCAGTGGGTGGGGCTTGAAAGCAGATTAGGGAGAAGTGTGGTGCAGATGTCTGCCAACACAGAATACCACCTGAATCAGGTTCAGGTGACAGTCCCAGAACTCTGAACTACATATAAAGGAATATTTAGATAGATCACAGCCTTACTGCAGAAGCAAGAAAGGTTGTGTTTTCTGGTTTGCAGTTGCCAATGGGTGCTGGAGCAGCCATCTTGGGTGTGAAGAAGCAGAAGGAGGATCAGAGGCGTGCTCCACCATAAAGATCTGATTGATCATTGGTGATGAAGGTGTGAACATTTTTTCCTGTTCATTGGACTCACTGGTGACTAGAGGGAGTACCTGAGCGAGTGGACACACTCCCTCCTCCTGGAGGGTTCTACTATTCATGCGCATAGATCTGCTCAACAAAGACTACTGCACACAGACTCTAAGAAGAGGGAGGGGTCCACAGGAACTGCTTAAAATCAAGTAATCTCCCAGAACAGCTCCAGCCAACTAAGTGAAGGGTGTTAAAGTCATGCTTATATTTTGCTACAGCTTTTTTGTTTTTGTTTTGTGATTATAGACTGTAGTATCAAATCTGTGTTTTTTGGGGTTGTTTTTTTTTTTTTTTTGCTGTTGTAGTTTTAAATTTTGTTTCATTGGTTCCCCTTTTACCTGGGATGAGGAGTGCTCTTTCTATCCATACTTTACCCAAGAAAAGACAGCAATT
>NW_006416793.1:0-942 GCF_000296735.1 Chrysochloris asiatica | reverse complement strand
ATAAAGCAAACTCTAATGCGCCAGACGGCAAAGTCGTTTTAAATTGCAAGGTCGGCGGTTCAAGCTCACCAGCCACTACTCGGAAACCCTATACGGGGTCGTTATGGGTCGGAACCAACTAGATGGCACTTAACAACAACAACAAAATAGATATGAAGAAAGAAACAGACAAATCTACAATATCAGTGGGAGATTTTAATACACCACTTTCAAAAAATGATAGAACAACCAGAAAGAAACTCGACAGATACACAGAGGAAATAAACAACACAATCACCCAACTGGATGTCATAGATATGTACAGAGCATTAAACGCAACAACAGCACAATACATATTCTCCTCCAGTGCACATGGAACATTCTCCAGAATAGACCATGTGATAGACCACAAAATAAGACTCCATATATTTACAAACATCAAAATACTACAGAGCATATTCTCAGACCACAATACTAT
This sequence comes from Chrysochloris asiatica, assembly GCF_000296735.1. Classification (NCBI taxonomy): domain Eukaryota; kingdom Metazoa; phylum Chordata; class Mammalia; order Afrosoricida; family Chrysochloridae; genus Chrysochloris; species Chrysochloris asiatica. The sequence goes on along the minus strand of NW_006416793.1, from coordinate 485 downwards.
CAAATTAGAAATCAACAATAGGAAGACCAAGGAAATAAATTCAAATACATAGAAACTAAATAACATCCTGCTGAAAAGCAACTGGATAGTAGAAGAAATAAAAGGTGAATTCACAAAGTTCCTAGAAACAAATGAGAACTAAAACACAACATACCAAAATCTTTGGGACATGGCGAAAGCAGTGCTGAGAGGATAATTTATTGCAATAAACGCACATGTCCAAAAATAAGAAAGAACCAAAATCAACACATTAGCACAATATCTCCAACAACTAGAAATAGACTAGCAAAGTCAACCTACAGCCAACAGAAGAAAGAAAATAAAGATTAGACTAGAAATAAATAAGATAGAAAACAGAAAAACTTTAGAAAGAATCAACAGGACAAGAAGCTGGGTCTTTGAAAGAATTAATAAAATTTACAAACCACTGGCAAACTTAACAAAAGAAAGTAGGGAGAAGACACAATAACATACATAAGAAACCA
>NW_006416792.1:0-4030 GCF_000296735.1 Chrysochloris asiatica | reverse complement strand
CAGTTCAAATGGCTTTGCAGTCTGGCACAGCATTAACCCACAGCGCATTGTAAATCTAAAAGGAGAAGATGGATGTACGAAAAAGATAAAGACAGAAGATAAGATGATAGCACTAACCTGATGGTTGTCCTTAGAGTCTGAACTGGGAAACTGCTCTATAAACACTGGCTAACAGCTACCTAAAACCATGACGGCCAGCAGCAGCATGAATTATTATTATAGAAAACAGCAGATGATTGAAAAATTAATAACACATGACTTCAAATTACATCATGGGAAATTTGAGCCCTATTTTTCATATTTTATTATGATTTTTTTTAATCCAGTAATGTAGTATAACACAATAGGCATATATAAACAAGCTGGAATGAAAAAAAGATAACATTCTGCAGAATTTGTTTTATATCTCTTTTTAAAAACAAGCCAAAACATTACATTAACAGTTGACTTTACTTTTTAATCCTAACTTGTCCTAATTCCCTTCTCAGAGGCAATCATACTCATGAAGTTGCTGTGCATTCAATTCTTCATGCTCTTGATTTTGTACGTTTACTCCATATGCATAATTCTACAAGCAATTATACATTATAAAGTTCTGTGATTTAAGATGTATATAAATCGTATCATGTTGCCCAAAGTTTTCTACAACTTGTGTTCACCAAACACCATTTCTGAATCTTTCCATGTTGATACATTCTCATGGAGTCTGTTCACTTAACTTTGGGGAGAGCCTCCTTTACTCTGGAAGGAGATATTTTGGAGAACCTTTAATAAAATGGGTAAGTGGTTCTCAACTGGGTGTGATTTTGTCTCTGTGTGAAGATCTTTTGGGTTATCACTACTAGAAGATGTAGAAGTCTGTAGAGGTCAGGATGCTGTTCACTAGTCTACAAGGCACAAGGTTATCTGATTGAAATTTTTAATAGTTGATAAAACCCTGATATAGGTAAGGACAGAGCACTACACATTCTTGAAGAACTTCTGGGTGAAGAACCTGGTGTGACCGCAAGATCTGCAGTTTAAACCTCCGGCTGCTCCCTGGAAACCCTATATAGAGTCGCTATGAGTCAGAAATGACTTGTTGGCACTTAACACCACCACCCAATTTCAGACCCTTCAAGCAGAGATATTTACTGTTCTGCTTGGTGAATCACCAGGATTGTGACTCTATTACATTACAGAATGTTTCCTTCTTCCATTTAGGTTTTAGACTGTTCTATGGTTAAACATCATTGCTTATATGAGGGAATTGTGAATCTGTGAATTTGCTGTGTGTCTGTGTGAGAGAAAACATTATGCCAGAGAGGGGATGGGTCAGAGAGGGTGGGAATCATAGAATGGATCTTTTTTTTCCCTCATTCTGATGGATACAAGTAAAATTTTTATAAACATAATTTAATTGTGCTTATGAAGAACCTGTACATAGACCAAGTGGCAGTTGTTCGAACAAAAACGAGGGAAGACTGAATGGTTTAAAATTAGCAAAGGTATGCACCAGGGTTGTATTCTGTCACCATACTTATTCAATCTGTATGCCAAGCAAATAATCAGAGAAAATGGATTATATGAAGATTGGAAGGAAGACTCATTAACAACCTATGATATGCAGATGATACAACCTTGCTTACTGAAAGTGAAGAGGACTTAAAATATTTACTGATGAAGATCAAAGATCACAGCCTTCAGTATGGGTTGTACCTCAGTGTAAAGAAATCAAAAATCCTCACCACTGGACCAATAAACAACATCCATATAAATGGAGAAAAGACTGAAGTTGTCGAAGACTTCATTTTGCTCAGATCAACCATCAACACTCATGAAAGCAGCAGTCAAGAAATTATGTGACGTATCGCATTAGGCAAATCTGCTGTACAAGATCTCTTTAAAGTGTTCAAGAGCAAACATATTTGGTTTGAGGACTAAAGTGTGCCTGACCCAAGCCATGGTATTTTCAATAACCTCATTTGCATGTGAAAGTTGGGCAGAGAATTAGGAAGACTGTAAAAGAATTGAGGAATTTGAGTTACGGTGTTGGAAGAGAATGTTGAAAGTATCATGGACTGCCAAAAGAACAAACATATTGTCAGAAGGCACCAGTCCCTGTGGATGGACATCATGTTTGGTAAAGTGGAGAAAAAAAGGAAAACCCCACCTAGATGGGTTGGCACAGTGGCAGCAGCAATAGACTCAAGCGTAGCGATGATTATGAAGTTGGCACAGGACTGGTCAGTGTTTCGTTCTGTTGTGCATCTAACAATAACATGCTGATGGAAAAATAACACACAAAAATAAACTAGACTGATGTAACAGAAACCTTATTTTAGGATCCTAAATATGTTGTTAAAAAGTAATTATTTTAGAGGGTAAAACCACAACTCTTACATACCGGTTACGAATCGGGCTGTGAACCGCAAGGTCAGCAGTTCGAAACTACCAGCGGTTCCACGGGAGAAAGAGGAGGCGTTCTGGTCCCGTAAGTTCGGAACCGACTCCACGACACTTAACAACAACAACAACAACATACAGATATAAAAATCAACATGCGATAAAGCTTGTATTCAATTTATTCATGAGGGAAATGGTAAGATATTACAGCCAGTTCAAAGGGAATATAAAGAACAAACCCAGTTATAGATTGTTGTTGTTTAGTGTCTTCAAGTTGGTTCCCACCCACAGTGACCCTGTATAGGATTTTCTGAGGAGCGGCTGGTAAACTTGAACCACCAACCTTGCGGTTCAAATTGACTTTGCAGTCCAACACATTAACCCATAGCAGCACACCAGGACTCCAGTTATAGACTGTTGTTGTTGTTAAGTGCCATAGACTCGATTCCAACACATAGCAACCCTGCATACGGTTTCCAAGGAGCAGCTGCTGAGCTTGAACCACTGACCTTGCAGTTCAAACAACTTTGCAATCTGACGGATTAAGGATACTGAATGTGCAAACTGAGACCAAATAGCTTCTCCCACCCTGAGTCCTGGTGTAACGCTGTGGGTTAATGTGCCAGAACTGCAAGGTTGGCAGTTCAAGCTCACCAGTCACTCCTTGGAAACCCTATACAGGGTCGCTATGGGTCAGAACTGACTTGAAGGCACTTAACAACAACAACAACCCTGAGGGAGGGAAGTGAATTGAACCTCTACCCCTCTATAGGATGGGTCGGAATTTACAAGTCCATAAACAAAGATTTTGCATGGCTACCAGTTATCAACAATTTACAAAACTTCGAAAGAGTGTCCATGGACTCAGAGAACCCAGGGGGTGCCTTCTCCCCTAGACTGCAGTTCTCATCGAAACACACATATTCCCCTACGATGGGGTCACTTTAAGACTGTATCAGATAGACTTCGGAAAATCTATTGCCAACTACGGTGATTATCTTGTTCAAGCTACGAAGCTCAGACTGACCCTTTGAGTGAGTATAAGATTTCCACCACCTCCCAAAGAGAAGGCTATTCTTGCCAGTCATTCTGGGGAGAGGAAAATTCAGGGTAGGAAATAAAGCCAGGCTCAGACTAGGGAAGTTTTAAAAACTTGTTCTTTCTTTAAGTTTGAGGGTAATGAGGACTGAACTCCAGGGTCGGAGGATACCTAGAGAGTTGCCTGGTTCCTCTGAAACTGGCCCCCTGCCCTGTGAGGGACTGCTGGCAACTAGGCAGGGTTTCATATTTTGGGTTTGAACTTGTCAGCTCTAAAGATATCTACTTACCTTGACTTTTGTAAATTACTCTGTTTTTATTTCTCTTTTCCCAGAGCCTTCAAGATATTTGTCTAAAATGTATGATTTCATCAGTTTCAATATGGGAAATTTGTAGCTACACTAGCCTTGTTTTCAGATGACAGTAAGAATGGACACATAGTGGTCCCCAAGGAGTACCCAGAAACATCACTGTCCAGAAAGGAGGTGTTGTGGAAAACAGACAAAAAGGGAGGGGTAAAGAAGGTAACTGGTCTTAGATATTTATGAGGAACAATGGTTAAAGCACTTTACTGCTCAACAGGTTGGTGTTTTGAACCTACTAGCCG
>NW_006416791.1:2035-3914 GCF_000296735.1 Chrysochloris asiatica | reverse complement strand
TCTTTAAAGTGATCAAGAATAAATATCTCAATCTTAGGACAAAGGTGCACCTGATACAGGCACTAGAATTTTCAATTGCCTCATATGCATGTGAAAGCTGGATACTGAATAAGGAAGCTCTTAGAAGACTGGGTACATTGAAATTATAGTGTTGGAGAAAAATAATAAAAATACTATTGAACCCAGAAGAAAATTCATCTACATAGGGTCAGCTGATAGTCCAAGGGCCTAAAAACTTGAAATGGGAAGAAATAGTCTCTTCAACAAATGGTGCTGTCAAAACTGGAAATCCATTTGCAGAAAAATTAAATAAGACTCATATCTTATATCTTATACATAAAGAAACTCAACATGGATTAAAGACCTAAATGTAAAACCTAGAAATATAAACATCAGCAATGAAAAAATAGGGAAAAATTTAGGGGCTATGATACATGGCATAAATGCATTATCAAATATAAATTAAAGCACACAAACAGCAGAATACAAAAATAGATGACTGGAACATCCTAAAAATTACACACTTCTGTGCATCAAAAAATTTCTCCAAAAGAATAATAAGAGAGCATGCAGACTTGAATTTTTTTTTTCCAATTATATATCAAACAACAAATAATCTCTAAAGTTCAGTCTATTCAAGAAAAAGACAAATAACCCAATCAAAAGCAATGGCCAGAAGCATGAACAGACATATCATGAAAAAAGACATTCAGGTGACCAACAAACATTAAAAAATATGTTCATGATTATTACCCATAAGAGACATGCAAATCAAAACAACTGTGAGATAATATCTCATACCAGCATTAATATCAAAGTTCAAAACATAGAAAACAACAAATGCTAATGAAATTGTGGCGAGACTGAGACCCTCCTACATTGATGAGGGGACTGGAAAACAATACAACCAATGTGGAAAGCAATTGGTGCTTCCTCAAACAGTTGGAAAACACAATACTGTATAACCCAGCTATTCTCTGTTTGGTTGTTGTTGTTGTCAGGTGCCATCGAGTTGGAACCGACTCATAGCGACCCCAAGCACAGCAGAACAAAACAATGTCCGATCCTGGGCCAACCTCACTACCCCTGCCACACTTGATGCCATCAATGATGCCACCTGGTTGATCCATCTCATTGGGGGTCTTCCTCTCCTTCTCTGACCCTCCATCATACCAAACATGAAATCCTTCTCCAGCGACTGTTCCCTGCTGACAATATGTCCAAAGTCTGAGAGACGAAGTTTAGCTATCTTGGCCTTCAAGGAGCACTCTGGTTGCACCTCTTCCAAAACAGATCTATATACCCCAAAATTAAAAGTCATACCATGTTTTCATATATATATGCAAACCCATGTTCATCAAAGCATGATGGGGAAGGAGATGAAGAGGGAAGATGGCAAAAATGATAAAAACAAGTGAAGACACAGAGAAGAATTCAAGGGCTAAAGAGGATAGAGGTAAATACTGTTATCTACACAACCCTGAAACAACAGAGTTCTATAAGAGAGATACACTGGCTGAAGGAGTATTGGAGGGAGAGTGGAAGTATATCCACAAATATATAAGCATTTGATAGGATATTTGTACATGACTTCTTTATAGGTGCTGAGGAACTCTGGCCAGCTGTTTTCCACATTGGTTGTATTGTTTTCCAGGCAATGTATTGCATTAGGCAAATCTGCTGCACAAGACCTTTTAAAGTGTTGAAGAGCAAAGATGTCAGCTTGAGAACTAAGGTGCGCTGGACCCAAGCCATGGTATTTTCAGTAACCTCATATGCATGCGAAAGCTGGACAGTGAATAAGGAAGACCTTAGAAGAATTGATGCTTTTGAGTTATGGTGTTAGAGGAGAATATTGAAAGTACCATGGGCTGCCAAA
>NW_006416791.1:0-1070 GCF_000296735.1 Chrysochloris asiatica | reverse complement strand
ACTTCCGTGAGTGTTGATAGTTGATCCAAGAAGAATGAAGTCCTTGACAACTTCAATCTTTTCTCCATTGATAAGAATGTTGTTTATTGGTCCAGTGGAAAACTTCTTAGACATCATCAAATATCTAAAGGAAACATGTTGCTGGGACTGGGGACTCAGGATCATAATCTCAAGGGACACCATGGTCAAATGGCATAGCATAGTCCACGAAGACCACCACTTGTCTGTCAGTGTGTCATACTATAGTGGATTGTGTATTGCTGTGATTCTGGAAGTTATGCCATGGGTATTTGAAATACCAGCATGGTCACCCATGGTAGACAGTTTTCAGCTGCACTTCCAGATGAAGAAAGACTAGGAAGAAGGAGAGATGAACTACTTCTGAATCTTTAGTCATGGAAAACCTTATGAATAGCAGTGGATCATTGTCAGCACCAGATTTTATAATATTGAAACACGATGAAGAGCACCAGAATATTGTCAGATAAAGTGCCTGAAGACTATCCCCTCAGGTTGGAAGGCACTCAAAATATCACTGGGAAAGAGTTGCCTCCTCAAAGTAGAGTTGACCGTGATGTCATGAATGGAGCAAAGCCTTAAGGACCTTCATTTTCTGATGGGGCACAATTCAAAATGAAGAGAAACAGCTGTAAACATCCATCAGGAATCAGAACATAGAATGTACAAAGTATGAACCTAAGAAAATTGGAAATTGCCAAAAATGAAATGGAACACATAAACATCAATATCCTGGGCATTAATGAGCTGAAATGGAGTGGGATTGGTCATTGTGAATATGAAACTCTCATGGTTTACTATGCCAGGAATGACAAATTGAAAAGGAATGGCATCCCATTCATCATTAAAAATAACATATCAAGTCCAGTCAAAAAAGTTCAATGCTGTCTATGATAGGGTAATATTCATAAGCCTACAAGGACCACCAGTAAATAACACTATTATTCAAATTTATGCACCAACTGCTAAAGCCAGTGATGAGGAAATTGAAGAATTCTACCAACTTCTTTCTGATATTGATCAAACATTCCAACAAGATGTATTGATAATTA
>NW_006416790.1:0-3991 GCF_000296735.1 Chrysochloris asiatica | reverse complement strand
CCATCAGCAAAAGAAGGTACTGTAGGCTTTTCTCCCATGAAATTTATTCCATTCTCGTTATCATGGTCAACTCTACTTTGAGGAGGCATCTCTTCTCTAGTCGCATTTTGAGTGCCTTCTAACCTGAGGGACTTATTTTCCAGCACTATATCTGACAGTGTTTCTCTGCTATTCATACGGTTTTCAGTTACTAAATATTCAAAAGTAATTTGTCACTCTTTCTTCCTAGTCTGCTTTGTCTGGAAGCGTATCTAAAACTAGTCCACCATGCGTGAACCTGCTAGTTATTTAAAATACCAGTGGCATAGCTTTCAGAATCACAGCATCTCACAAGCAACCACGGTACGACAATAAGACTGTAGAAAAATTGATGCGTTTGACTTTTGGTGTTGGAGGTGAATATTAAAAGTACCATGGATGTACAAAAGAACAAATAAATCAGTGTTTCAGGAAGTATAGTTAGAATGCTCCTTAGAAGCCAGGATAGCCAGACATTGTTTCTCATACTTTGGACATATTTTCAGAATGCACCAATCCCTGGAGAACGACCTCATTCTTGGTAAAGTGAACGGTCAGTGAAAAAAGAGGAATACACCCAACCAGATGAACGGGTACAATGGTTGGAACATTGAGTTCATGCATAGTAATTATTGTGAGGTTGGTGCAACACTGGACCATGTTTCATTCTTTTCTGCCTAGGGTTGCTAATATTTGGTAATAACTTGATGGAACCTAACAACAGCAACATTTATTTCCATAGGAAATGTATTATTTTAAGGACTAATGATAAAATGTGGTGCTGTGGGTTTATGTGGTGAACTGAACAGTTGGTTTGAACTACAAAGTCGGAAGTTCAAGGTCACCAGCTGCTCCTTTGAAACCCTATACAAGGTCACTTTTGGTTGGAACTGACTCTGCGGCACTTAACAACAACAACAACATACATTTTTATTAAGTAGACCTATATATAAAGGAACTCTGGTAGGGTAGCGTTGTTGTTGTGAAATGCCGCCGAGTCGGATCCGACCCATACAGACCCTATACAGGGTTTCAAAGGAGCTACTGGTGAGCTTGAACCACCTACCTTGCAGTTCAAACGGCTTTGCAGTCTGGCTCATTAACCCACAGCGCCACACAGGACTCCCTCTAGTAGCGCAGTGGTTACTAATCGGGCTGCTAATCTCACGGTCAGCAGTTAGAAATTACCAGCTATTCCATGGGAGAAAGATGAGGCTTTCTGGTGCCGTAAAGGTTTACAACCTGTACAGGTTGCTATGAGTTGAACCGACTCCACGGCACACAACAACAACAACAATATTTACACATGCATTTTAAAAATTAAATTTTTATCAAATACTTGCAATGTTATTTTTCTTATAAGTCCCATTAAGGCAATTCTAACTCTTAGTAACACTGTTTCGAGTTTCAAAAGAATGGCTGGTGGGTTTGAGCCACCAACCAGGTGGTTACCAATCTGGTGCTTATTTTACAGCACTACACCAGAATTACATAAATTTCATTATTTGCCTATGTTTCCTTCTCTTACTGTACTGAATATTTACATAATGTCTTTGAGAAAATTTTCAAAAACATAAGAATTTAAGGTTTATTTAAAATGCATATTAATTTTTTATACTATAAAATGAGAATAAAAATGTCCCCAGTAATGAATACCTTTACTGGTTGAGGTTAATCCTTTGGTACCTGTATTACAATTGCCCCTTTTAAAAATAAAGGAAAAAGTTAAATACATGTATATCCTTAGATACCATACAAACTTCGTCTCTCACACTTCAGATATATTGTCAGGAGGGACCAGTCGCTGGAGAAGGATATCATGTTTGGTAGGGTGGAGGGTTAGAGAAAAAATAGGAAGACCCCCCAACAAGATGGATTGGCGAGGTGGCAGCATTAAGGAACTCGAGTGTGGCAACAATAGTGAGAATGGCCCAGTATCGGGCAGTGTTTCTTTCTGCTATGCATAGGGTTGCTATGAGTCGGTACTGACTCAATGGCACCTAATAACAACAAGTATACAAAACAACAATGACAGAGAATGTTGATAGGATCTCAAGAGCATTCAAATATTACTCAGAGTATTTAAATACTTTGTAAGTTTATTGTTTGTTCTTAAGTGCCTGCCTTTGAGTAGGCTCCAACTCATAGCAATCCTATGCACAAAAGAAAACAATAATTCTGGTTTTTACACAATTTTCACAATTACGATCATGTTTTGCCAATCCATCTAATTGGTGGTCTTCCTCTTTTTTGCTGATGCTCCACTTTCCCATTGTGATGACCTGCTTCAGGGAATGGTCCTTCTTGAAAACACGCACTAAGTATGAAAGACAAGTCTCATAATCTTGGCTGCTAAGGAACAGCTGGCTGTACTTCCACTAAATGAGATTTATTTGTTCTTCTATTTGTGCATGGTATTTTCAATATTCCTCTCCAATGCTCAAATGATTCAATTTTCTTTGGTTTTATTTATTCATTATCCAATCTTCATATGTTCATGCGGTAATTGAAAATATCATGGATTAGGTCAGGTGCACCTTAGTTCTCTAACTAATCTCTTGCTCTTAAACATTTTGAAAAGGTCTTTGGCATCAGATGTGCCTAAATAAATACGTCCTTTGATTTGTTGACTTTTGTTTCCATGAATGTTGATTGTAGATCTAAGTAAAATGAAGTAGTTGAGAACTTCAAACATTTCTTCATTGATCATGATGTCATTTATTAGTCCACTTGTGACAATTTTTGTTTTCTTTACAATGAGGTGCAATATATACTGAAGGCAATATAGTCTTTGATCATCATCAAAATAAGTATTTTAAGTCTTCTTCACTTCCAATAAGCAAGGTGGCATCATTTTTTTATTGTAACAAACTGTTAATGACTCTTCTTCCAATACTGATGCCATCCTTTTCTTTATATAATCCAGCTTCTCGGATTATTTGCTTATCATCCAGATTGAATAATTATGGTGAAAAAATACAATCCTAGCACATACTTTCTTAATTTTAAACCATTCAGTGTTCCATTTTTATGTTTGAACACAGCCTCTTGGTCTAGGTACACGTTCCTTATTAGCACAATTAACTATTCTGGCATATCCATTATTCACAATGTTATCCATATCTGTTATAATCCATAAACTTGAAAGTCTTTGCATACTCAGCCAAATACAAGGAAAAATCATTTTGCTATTCTCTGCTTTCAGTCAAGGTCCATCTAATATCATCAATTATATTCCTAGTTTCAAGTCCTTTTCTGAACCTAGCTTGAGTTTCTGGAAGTTCACTGTGGATGTACTGTTGTAGCCAACTTTGAATTGTCATCAATAACATTTTACATACATGTGATATTAATGATATTGTGTGATGATTTATGCATCCTGGAGGATTACTTCTCTTTGGAATGAACACAAATTTAGATGTCTTCCAAATTTCTTGGCATAAGCTAGTGAGCACTTCCAATGCTCCATTAGTGTCTTGAAATATTTCAGTTATTACGTCATCTTTCTTGGAATAATTCAATTCCATTAAAACCCACATCAATACCAAGATATTTGGAAGACAGCTACCTGATCAATTTATTGGAAGACAGCCATATTTGTGCCCATTCCAAAGAGATATTACAAAACAGCAATCAGGCTATATCTTTCACCATATATATTCAATCTGTATGATGAAAAAAAAAAATCTGAGAAGATGGATTAAATGAAGAACATAACATCAAGATTAGTGGAAAACTCATTAATAACCTGGGATGTGCAAATAATGCAAGCTTGATGATGAAAGTGAAGATAACTGAAAATACTTACTGAAGAAGTTTAAAGACCACTGCTTTTAGCATGGATGTACCTGGATGTAAAGAACACAAAAATCTTCACAGCTGGACCAATAAATAACTTAATGATATTGTTATTGTTGTTGTCAGGTGCCATCAAGTCGGAACCGACTCATAGCGACCCCATGCACAGCACAAT
>NW_006416789.1:4134-5018 GCF_000296735.1 Chrysochloris asiatica | reverse complement strand
CATCGAGTCGGTTCCGACCCATAGCGACCCTGTACAGGGTTTCCGAGGGTGTAAATCTTTACGGGAGTAGAAAGCCTCATCTTTCTTCCGCGGAGCGGCTGGTAGTTTCGAACCGCTGGCCTTAAGGTTCGCAGCCCGATTCGTAACCACTACGCTACCAGTACTTCAAGATAGAACTTGAAATATTCTTTTTTTTTTCTCTTTACAATTAATGTGATGTCATTGCTCTTGAATTTGTCATTTCAAGCATAGTAAGCCATAGGATGATCAGATTCTAAGCATCAGCTCACTAATGCTTAGAATATTGATCTTCATTTTTTTCCATTTATTTTTTTCTAGATTCATGTTTCTTGCAATCCAATTACTAGAGATGCTAAATGGCTGTTTCAAAATAATTTTCATCAGTTATAGGTATTTGCTGGGGAGATTATCTGTAAAGCTTCTCATGTCTTCCTTCATTCCAGAAGTACCATCCTCAGAATGTATCTTGATAAGAAAATAATAAATATAATTATTTATTGAGTATTCATTATATTGTAGGGCTAAGTATTGTACAAAATTATATCAAATCATTTTTCTTATATACTCATATTTTTTAAAGTCTTGTTTCTTGCCTATGTCTACCCACTAAAATATAACCTGGAGTCCTGATGTGGCATTGTAGGATAAGCGTTGGACCACAAAATTGGTTTGAATTGTGAGGTTAGTGGTTCAAAACTCACCAGACCTTCCTCGGAAACCCTAGGAACCAACTTGATGGCATTTAACAACAAAGAATATAACCTACACAAAGGCAAGGATTTTAGTTGCTTTATTTGTCATCAATTTCCTGAGCTTGTTACTGTGTTTGATGATACTATGTGCTAAATAAATGTTTTAAAATA
>NW_006416789.1:0-1054 GCF_000296735.1 Chrysochloris asiatica | reverse complement strand
TGTAAATCTTTACGGGAGCAGGACGCCTCATCTTTCTCCCGCGGAACCGCTGGTAGTTTCGAACTGTTGACCTTGCGATTCACAGCCTGATTCGTAACCACTACGCTACCAGAGCTCCTTAAAATAGAGTCAACCTTAATGACATGTATGGAGTAAGCTTTTGGAGCCTTCATTTGCTTATGTGGTATGACTCAAAAAGGGAAGAAACATCTGCACATATCCATTCATAATTGAAACATAGATTGTGTGATGTGTAAATCTAGGAAAATTGGAAATTTTCAAAAATGCAATGGAATGCATAAAAATTCACATCCTAGATATTGTTGTTCTTGTTAAGTGCCATTGATTCAGTTCTGACTCAGAAACCCTGTATAGGGTTTTTAAGGAGAAAGGGGTGGGTTTGAACCACATACCTTTCAACTCAAACCGACCTTGCAGTCTAGCTCATTATCCTGCAGTGCCACACCAGGACATTAGAGAGCTAAAATGGACTGCTTTGGGCCATTTTGAACCAGCCAATCATAAAGTCTACTGTGGCAGGAATGGAATCTGTTTGAACAGAACAAGAGGACACTGAATGGTTTAGAAGTAGTAAAGGTATGTACTAGGGTTGTATTCTTTCACCATATGTATTCAGTCTGTATGATGAGAAAATAATCTGAGAAGAACGTGGCATCACGATTGGAGAGAGACTCATTAACAACCTGTGATATGAGGATGATATAACCTTGTTTTCTGAAAGTGAATAGGATTAAAATACTTATTTATGAAGATTAAAGACTATAGCCTTTGGTTTGGATTGTACTTCAATGTAAAGAAAACAAAAATCCTCATAACTGGACTAATGAATAACAAAATAATAAATGGAGAAAAGACTGAAGTTGTCAAAGACTTCATTCTGCTTGGATCCACTATTAACACTCATGGAAGCAGCACTCAAAAAAATCATACGATGTATTGCATTAGGCAAATCTGCTGCGTAAGACTTCTTTGAAGTGTTCAAGAACAATGATGTCAGTTTGAGAACTAGATTGCACCCAACCCAAAGCATGGT
>NW_006416788.1:3242-3968 GCF_000296735.1 Chrysochloris asiatica | reverse complement strand
GCCATTTTGGGTAGCCAATGTCCAAGTAGCCCATCCCTGTCTACTCTGTATGAAGGGGGTGGGAATGATCCTCGGTGTAAAGATTTGTTCCCTCATTTGAGCTACTGCATCCATAGGTGTAGGTCAAGTTCATCAAATTGTATCCAATTACTCTTTTTTCCCCTCTTCTTTCTTCTTCTAGTTGAGCTCTGATCATCCAGTTATTGAAGCCAGGTCAAGTGGGTATTATCTGCAAGTGTGGGTGTTTTTATGCATATGCCCTCTCTTCTTATCAACTGGATGCTTCACTCTCCACTCTAGTCCTCTGTGGCTATGTCACTGACTCTGAGCCCACGAGTCCCCAGGTCTTGCCACACTGCTAGCCAACCAGGTCGCCACACAGGTTCACTGGAGTCTATTGAACATTGTAAGGCTTAGCTTGCAGCTTCATTGCTGTTTTTCCCTCACTTCCCCTTATCGGTGATGAATGTGGTCACCAATCAGAGTGCAAGTCTGCTACTGTATTCCCATTGAGTTTTAGTCTTGGAAGAGGGTTTGCCCTGAGGGGACCCGACCACTTGCCTTGATGTCTCCTGGGCGAGCAACTTGCTTGTTCTTGTAGTAATCAGTTGGATTGCCATTATTGTTTTGTATTTTTCTTTCAAGAAGTATCTTCTGTTCTTCTAGCTGCACCAAGGCTGGTCTGCTTGTCCTATCAAGTGGAAACATCCCACCTCAGAAGATTCT
>NW_006416788.1:0-1752 GCF_000296735.1 Chrysochloris asiatica | reverse complement strand
CAATGTTTATGAATTCCATTTCACTTTTGACAATTTCCAATTTTCCTAGATTTATACTTTGTACATTACATTTTCTGATTATTAATGGATGTTTACAGCTGTTTCTCTTCATTTTGAGTTATGCCCTACTAGCAAATGTAAGTTCCAAAGGCTTGACTTCATTTATGCCATCACTTTGAGAAGGCAGCTTTTTCCCAGTCATATTCTTTGTGCCTTCCAACCTGACAGGCTCATCTCCTGGCACTATATCTAACAATATTTTGGTTCTATTCATTATGTTTCAATATTCAATAAGCTGGTGCTGACAGAGTTCCATTGCTATTTATAAGGATTTTAGTGAGTAAATATTCGGAAGTAGTCCATCTCTCCTGCTTCCTTCTCTCTTCTTCTGGAAACTCAGCTGAAACCTGTCCACCATGGGTGACCCTGCTGGCATTTGAAATACCAGTGGTATAGCTTCCAGAATTACAGCAACATGCAATCCAATACAGTATGAAAAACTGACAGTTGAGTGGTGGTAAAAATATTCTGGCATAAAATAGTGACAATAAACCTTGAAGACTGCTGTTGTCTGCTTAACACTCTGAAGCTGAGGCCTTCTTTCTTATTTTTTAAAAGGGGACACTGGCAAGGTTAGAGAGTGTAAAGATGGATGTTCAGGGAAACTTTCTTCCTGACTCAAGGAAGCTATGAAAGGAGACTGAAAACAGAATTATTGTTTTGAGTTGTTGAGCAATTTTGAATCACAGTGACCCTGTAGAACAGAGTAGAACTGCCCCATAGGACTTTCTTCTGTGATCTTTATAGGAGCGGATTGCCAGCTCTTTTCTCCTGCAAAACCTCAAATGGATTTGAACAGCTTTCCTTTCTGTTAGCAGCCAGTAGGTTTCCTCTTGAAAAGTGAATATCTCTTCCCATGTGCAATCTCAAGTCACTTAAATCTGTGCCTTTCCATCACCCAATTACTTCTCTTACTAGCATAGATTTGAGTTCTGTCCTTTGGGAAACATTGGAAGGATGAGTTTCAATGTTAAATGAGTCTATCATTTATCTGATTTTAAATCAGAAAAGTAGGGGTTCACTGGTACCCCATGGTAATCAACGTCTGGCCTTCACAGTTGTCAGGCACAGGAATTCCTTCTCTGCTTCAATACGCCTGCTGTTGTAGAGACTCAGGCTAGATTAGCTAAGCCTCAGTGGAAATGGAGATCAGCTGTTCTCCATCTTCTCGCAAAAGCCCCTCTTGTGCTTGGAGATTGTTAGTAAACCACTACTTGGAGTTGAATTCTCAAAACCAAATAACATCAGATCCTTAACTTTCACCCCTTTCACTCCATATCCTAATAGTCTTTATGACTCTGATTTCCAACAAGTTCTACAAGCACATTGAAATTCTTTAATTCTTCCTACTCTCATGCCAGATAGAAAAACTTCTTCGGTGGTCTGGTATCTTGCCATTGGCTCATTTATGAACAAATTCCCTAAGAGATGTACTAAAGAGTATATAATAAGACAACAGCCTCTGATACTCTCTAGGATTTGTATGTGTCATTGCCTCCCAGCTGCCTTCTCTAAAATCTTCAAACCATAGGTGTCAAATAGGCTGCCTATATGCGGAAGCTGTTCATTTTGGTTTCTTTGTTGCTTTTCAGTTGGATCTGACCTTATGTTTAACAGAGTGAAACATAGCCTGATCTCACACCATCTTTATAATCATTGGTAAGCTTGAATCTATTGTTGAAGCTGTTGTGT
>NW_006416787.1:4325-4992 GCF_000296735.1 Chrysochloris asiatica | reverse complement strand
AGGGGGTGGGAGTGATCCTTGCTGTAAAGATTTGTTCCCCTTTTTGAGCTACTACATCCATAAGTATAGGTAAAGTTCATCAAATTGTAGTGGGTTACTCTTTTTTTCTTCTTCTTCCCTCCTCTTTCTTCTAGTCGAGTTCTGATCATCCAGCCATCAAAGCCAAGTCAAATGGGTACTATCTACAAGTATGGGTGTTCTTGTGCATCTCCCCTCATTTCATATCAGCTGGACATATCTGCTCTAGTCCTCTGTGGCCATGTCACTGACTCTGGGCCCAGGAGTCCCGGGTCTTGCTGTAACTGCTGGCCATCCAGGAATCCACCCGGGGTTCACAGGAGTCTATTGAAAGTGGTCAGACTTAGATCCCAACTTCATTGCTGTTTTTTTCCCCCTCTTCCCAATATCAGTGACCAACGTGGTCACCAGCCAGACCACATGCCTACTCATGTATTCCCCTTGTGTCTTACTTAGTCTTGGAAGGGAGTTTGGTCTGAGGGGACTCGACCACTTGCCTTGATGGCTTCCAGGTGAAGAGCTTACTTGTTCTTGTAGTACTCAATCAGATTGTTGTTATTTTTTCTGATTTTTCCTGCTGGTCTTTCTTCACGAAGTATCTTCTGTTCTTCTAGTCGCTCCAGGTTGGTCTACTCGTCCTTTGCAGTGG
>NW_006416787.1:0-635 GCF_000296735.1 Chrysochloris asiatica | reverse complement strand
ATTTCATTTGGTTCCGTTGTGACATCACCCATGTGGTTTCTAATGTGAATTATTTGTGTCTTCACCCTCTTTTCTTTTGTTACCTTTGCCAATGGCTTATCAATTTTATTAATCCTTTCAAAGAACCAGCTTCTTGTCCTGTTGATTCTTTCTATAGATTTTCTGTTTTACATCTCATTCATTTCTGCTCTTATTTTTTATTATTTCTTTTCTTTTGGGAACTGTAGGTTCCTTCTGTTGGTCTGTTTCAAATTGTTGGAGATGCTGTGTTAATTTTGGTTATTTCTTCTTTGGATGTGCACATGTCTCAACGATTTTGGTATGTTGTGTTTTCATTCTCATTTGTTTCTAGGAACTTTGTGAATTCATGTTTAATTTCTTCTTTTACCCAGTCCCTTTTTAGCAGGTGGTATTCAGTTTCCATGTATTTGACTTTATTTCCTCATCTTCTTACTGTTGATTTCTAGTTTTATAGCATTGTGGTATGAAAAGATGCTTTGTATTATTTTGATGTTTGTACATTATGGAGACTTACTCTGAGACCTAACACATGGTGAATTTCTGGAGAATATTCCATTTACACCAGAGAAGAATGTATATTGTGCTGTTGTTGTTGGGTTGAATGTGCTGTAAAC
>NW_006416786.1:3434-4618 GCF_000296735.1 Chrysochloris asiatica | reverse complement strand
TGCATCCACAAGCATAGGTCAAGTTCATCCACTTGTAGTGGGCTACTCCTTCCCCCACCCCAACCTCTTCTTTCTTCCTCTTTGTGTTCTGATCATCCAGCCATTGATGCCAGGTTAAATGGGTACTATCTGCAAGTGTGGGTGTTCTTGTGCATCTCCCCTCACTTCACATCAGCTGGATGATTCACACTCTGTTCTAGTCCTCTGGGGCCATGTCCCTGCCCCTGGGCCCAGGAGTCCCCAGGTCTCGTCATACAGCTGGTTAACCAGGTCTCAATCCAGGTTAACAGGAGTCTATTGAATATGGTAGGACTTAGTTCACAACTTCATTGCTGTTTTTCCACCTCTTCCTCTTATCAGTGACCAACATAGTCAGCAGTAGGACCATATGCCTGCTAGTGTATTCCATTTGAGTTTCAGTCTTGAAAGGGGGTTTGCCTTGAGGGGATCTGACCACTTGCCTTGATGGCTCCCTAGGGAACAACTTGCTGGTTCTTATAGTAGTCAATTGGACTGCTGTTTTTGTCCCCCCACCCCCCACCCCATTGGTCTTTCTTTCAAGAAGTATCTTCTGTTCCTCTAGCTGCTCCAGATTGGTCTGCTTGTCCTTTCACATGGGAATGTCCCACTTTAGAAGACTGTGGATGAGGAAAAGGATTCCACCTGTGGTCTTGTGCAATGCAAAGGCTCTGCAGGGAGCCTCCTTCACTTGGCAAATTCTAGCTCCATTTTAGTTATTCCAAACAGTTATAGGCTGAAGACGGATTTATAAGCTGTCTCTCGTGATGTTTCTGGCTATTCCTCTCTCTCCCCTTCAAGTGTCTATTTTACATCAGTAGACGAGGGAAACCATGATTCAACAGACAGCCAAGCATCTTAATATCATTTCCCCACTTTTACCCATTCAAATCATGCCTCAATCTTTGTATCCACGAGCCCTGTTGTTCCACGTTTGTGTTTAGATCATTATTTACCTCTGTCCCATTTAGCTCATGTAAACCTGCCTAGCTATTCTCCCAGCCACCTTATTTTTCCTTTCTCCTTCCCCTTCTAGTTTGTTGCTGTCCTCCCACAGCACCAAATTATCCTGTGCCTATTCCCTACCCTGTGCTCCACCTTCCCCTTCCTCCCCCTCAACCCACCCCATACACCCCAGTAACCAACAAAAAAATAAAAATAAAAAA
>NW_006416786.1:0-634 GCF_000296735.1 Chrysochloris asiatica | reverse complement strand
GCCTGGACTTCTTTTGGTTGGGAGTTTTTTGATGACCTGATCAATTTCTTCTATTGTATGGGTCTGTTCACTCTGTGTGAGTTTAGGTAGGTCATATTTTTCTAAAAATGTATCCATCTCTTCTAAGTTTTCAAATTTTGTAGAGAACAACTCTTCATAGTATTCTGTTATTATTCTTTTGATTTCCTTTGGTTCCATTGTGACATTGCCCATGTGGTTTCTAAAGCATGTTATTTGTGTCTTCTCCTGCTTTTCTTTTGTTAGTTTTTCTAATGGTTTGTCAATTTTATTACTCCTTTCTAAGAACCAGCTTCTTGTCTTGTTGTTATTCTTTCTGTAGTTTTTCTGTTTTCTACCTCATTTATTTCTACTCTGATTTTTATTATTTCTTTTCTCTTGGTGACTGTAGGTTCCCTCTGTTGGTATATTTCTAATTGCTGGAGATATTGTGTTAATGTTTTAATGTTGATTCTTTCTTCTTTTTGGATGTGTGCATTTATTGCAATAAATCGTTCTCTCAGCACCGCTTTCTCCGTGTCCCAAAGATTTTGGTATGTTGTGTTTTCGTTCTTGTTTGATTCTAGGCAATTTCTGAATTCACGTTTAATTTCTTCTATTATCTAGTCACTCTTCA
>NW_006416785.1:3692-4111 GCF_000296735.1 Chrysochloris asiatica | reverse complement strand
ATTTCAAAATTTGGTCTAAAAAGCCTGCTGCTGGTATAATGAAAGATATTTAGATCAATGCAACATGATATTGATGCCATCCAACAACTCTTCTGGTCTTCTGTTTTTAGTGTTTAATGTATCAAATCTTTTCTTCAGATGATCTCTAAATTCAGGTAGAATATATTCAAGATCATATTTTGGCTCTCATGGACTTGTTTTCATTTTCTTCAGCTTCAATTTGAATTTGCATATGAGAAATTGATGGTCTGTTCCACAATTTGCCCTGGCCTTGTTTTCACTTGTGATATGGAGCTTTTCCATGCTTTCTTTCTGCAGATGTAGTCAATTTGATTTTTATGTAATTCTTCTGGCAAGGTCCATGTGTGTAGTTGTCTCTTTGCTGTCTAAAGAAGGTATTTGAAATGAACAAATCATTG
>NW_006416785.1:2945-3592 GCF_000296735.1 Chrysochloris asiatica | reverse complement strand
CTTCCCTGTAGGTGCATGGATATTATTCAAGTAACTGGTCTTCCCTGTAGGTGCATGGATATTATCTTATCACAGACAGCATTGTACCTCATGACTGATCATGATTGATCTGGATCTGTTTTGTTTTTGTTTTGTTTTTTTACAATGAATGCAACACCATTCCTCTTCAATTTGTCATTTCCATCATAGTATACTATGTGGTTGTCAGATTCAAAATGGCCACTATTGCCTAAGCAATTAGCTCACTAATGCTTAAAATATCAATGTTTATGCGTTCCATTTCATTTTTTACAATTTCGTGTTTTCCTGGACTCATACTTCGTATATTACATGTTCTAAAGTATAGTGGTTACGAATCAGACTGCAAACCACAAGGTCAGCAATTTAAAACTACC
The DNA here is from genome assembly GCF_000296735.1 of Chrysochloris asiatica. NCBI lineage: Eukaryota > Metazoa > Chordata > Mammalia > Afrosoricida > Chrysochloridae > Chrysochloris > Chrysochloris asiatica. The sequence goes on along the minus strand of NW_006416785.1, from coordinate 3,197 downwards.
AGCTGTTCTGTGAGAGAAAGATGAGTCTTTCTATAAAGATTTACAGCCTCAGAAACCCTGTACAGGGTCGCTATGAGTCGGAACCGACTCCACGGCACATAACCATCACCACCAATTATTAATGGATGTTTACAGCTGTTTCTCTTCATTTTCAGTTGTGCCCCATAAGCAAATGATGTCTTTACTCCCACGGGCTTTACTCCATTTACATTATCATGGTCAACTCTATTTTGAGGAGGCAGCTCTTCTCCA
>NW_006416785.1:0-530 GCF_000296735.1 Chrysochloris asiatica | reverse complement strand
CTCTGTACACAGCATAGATAGGAATGGGCAATTAGATATTGGATAATTAAAATGAGGGACCGATAAAGGCATGACGTGACTGGCTTACAAGGTTTTAAGAGCAAGTTTAGTTTAAGAGTGTGGGGGAGAAGACAGAGTCCCCACTGAATAGTTTTCCTCTTGTTTAGAGGGTTCTGGTAAAAAAAAGATGGTGATACGATTCTTATGATTCAATAGTGAGTAATTGTTATCATGACTAATTGTGACTCTCACAATTGTAAAGGTAGAAGTATTGTAACAAAAAAGGGGGAGTAGTTAAACTTACAGTCCAGAAACAGAGGACCCTAAGACCATCAATGGAGAAGAGCACAAATGGAATGCAGGGCCTTATCCAGAGAAGCAGACACCAGAGATGGAGGCAGAAATGGGGACATGGAGAGAGGGGAAGCTTCGGACTCTAGATTCATGGAAAGAGAGGACCTGAAAGCTGGCAGCCAGGAGGCTGACTTGCAGAATGTGCCCTTTTGTGGTTTAAATTATTATATATGCCT
>NW_006416784.1:2085-4091 GCF_000296735.1 Chrysochloris asiatica | reverse complement strand
TTTCCCAGATTCATACTTTGTACATTCCATGTTCTGATTTTCAATGGATGTTTACAGCTGTTTCTCTTCATTTTGAGTTGTGCCCCATCAACAAATGAAGGTCCCACAGCCTTTTCTCCTACGGGCTTTACTTCATTTGTGTTATCACGGTGAACGCTACTTTGAGGAAGCAGCTCTTTCCTAGTCATGTTTTGAGTGCCTTCCAACCTGAGGGGCTCATTTTCCGGCACTGTATCTGACTGTTTTTCTGCTATTCATAAGGTTTTCAGTGACTAAATATTCAGAAGTAGTTCGTCACTCCTTCTTCCTAGTCTGTCTTGGGTTCCTCAGTTCCTGAGACTATGTAGGTGAGAGGATTCCTCCAGACTAATCATCTCTGAACTATGGATTTGTGACTTGCCAGCTTCCACAATTTCATGAGCCATTCTTTTGGACACTTGTGAGTTTTGTAGAATGTTGCAGCATGTTGCAGAACCTTGGGACTTGAGGGAAGGAAAGAGTGGTGATTGTTATCAAGGACTATAGAGGGGGATAACATGTAAGAAAAGTTGAACAGCTGGGATATAAGGGACCAACTTCATGTTTATTTTTATAAAAGAAATTATACATGCAAGGTTCTATACCATTCATCATTCATTTAATGGGATTTATAATTCAAGAGATTAAGACCCACTATCTATTACTGTTTCCTCATTTTCATCCTACTAAATGTTAATACTATGATAAATAATACAAATAAGTACTTTTCCCTCTGGAGCTCAGATTATTATAAACTTTTAAAACATGAATACTAAGTAGTAATACCTAAAAAAGTCTAGAATTATTCTTAGTTTAGACAGCTATTGATTCCTAACATAAATTTTATCTTTACACATGGGGGATCTATGAGACAAAATCAACTCGGAGGCAACTGGTAAGTTTTATCTAACTTTAAAAAGATACATATTTTTTCATTCTAGTATTTTTATTATTAAACAGATTCTCTTTGAGCATTGTTAGTTTAAGTGATTAGGCTGAATTTTTGGATTGTCTTTAAGTGCTGTGGAGTTGGTTCCGATTCATAGCAATGCTGTATAGGGTTTCCAAGGCTGGTGAGTCTGAACAACTGACCTAGCAACTCAAACCAACCTTCAAGTCGAGTGCTTATCCAATACAGTGCCACACCAGAATGTTGTTGCTGTTGTTGTTAAGTGCTGTCGAGTCGGTTCCTACCCATAGCAACAGTGTATAGGGTTTCCGAGGAGCGGCTGGTGAGCTTGAACTGTCGACCTTGAAGTTCAAAGGCTTTGCAGTCTGGCGCATTAACCCACAGCACCACACTAGGACTTCCAAGGATAGCACCCTGTTAAAATCCATTAGCCACTCCCAGAAGGAAGATGAGGCTGTCTAATCCCGTAAAGACTTTACAGTCTCTGAAACACTAAGGAGCAACTCTACTCTGGATACAGAGTTATGATGAATCACAACTGACTCAATGGCAGTAGGTTTGGTTTTGTTGTTGTTAAGTGGTAAGTGGTTCTGACTCTTAGAGAAGCTGTGTAGGGTGTCTGAGGAGTGACTGGTGCGTTTGAACTGCTATCCTTTTTTTTTTTTTGGTTAAAAGTCCAGTGCTTCTCTACAGCACCACATTAGGATGATTATAAATATATATGGGGTTTCAAAAAGCTCACAGAAATTTTTCATACACACACACGAGGGAAGATAAAAAAAAAAATACTGCTACTAGAGTTCCAGTTCATACATGCATGAATTTATTCATGCTTAAACATGTCTCTATGATCAGTGGACGGCTGTGGGAGGCAAGTTCTCTTCAATAATAAACTTATAATATTCCCTTTAAGGTGCCTTCAAAAAACAGCCAATCGAAAAAGAGGTTTCTGAGGAAATCTGCTGGGCCACTGAAATTCAAGGCTGAAAAGTCAGTTCAGAAGGCTGTGGCAACATATTTTAGGAACTCCAAAGGGGTAATCTTGATAGAGCTTCTCGATGGACACAGGATGATCATA
>NW_006416784.1:0-550 GCF_000296735.1 Chrysochloris asiatica | reverse complement strand
TATCGTGTACCATCGAGTCAGTTCCAAATCAGAGCAACCCTCTGCACAACAGAACAAAACACTGACCAGTCCTGTGCCATCCTCACAACTGTTGTTACATTTGAGCCACTGCACCAATCCATCTAGTTGGGGCCTTATTTTTTGCTGACCCTTTACCAAGCATGGTGTCCTTCTCCAGGGACTGGTCCCTCATGATAATATGTCTGAAGTATGAGAAACGAAGTCTGTCCATCCTGACTTCTAACATGCATTCTGGCTGTACTTCTTCCAACACAGATTTGTTTGTTCTTCTAGTAGTCCATGGTGCATTTTAATATTCTTTTCCAACACCATAACCCAAATGCATCAGTTCTTCTAAGGTCTTCCTTATTCACTGTCTAACTTTCATATGCATATGACGCTACTGAAAATTAAGATGGCTTGGGTCAGATGCACCTTCATCCTCAAATTGACATCTTTGTTCTTGATCTCTTTTAAAAGTCATACTAGGAGACTTCAAAAAGTGTATGGAACTATTCTATTCCATTTTTCCACAAAGTTTTTGAAACCC
>NW_006416783.1:3957-4464 GCF_000296735.1 Chrysochloris asiatica | reverse complement strand
TAACAACCTGTGATATGCAGATGATACAACCTTGCTTGCTGAAAGTGAAGAGGACTTAAAACATTTATTGATGAAGATCAAAGTGCACAGCCTTCCGTATGGATTACATCTCAATGTCAAGAAAACAAAAATCCTCACCACAACATTTTTATCAACAGAGAAAAGATTGAAGTTGTCAAGGACTTCATCCTTCATGGATCAACTATCAACACTCGCAGAAGTATCAGTCAAGAGATCAGACGACGTATTGCATTGGGCAAATCTGTTGCACAAGACCTTTTTAAAGTGTTGAAGAGCAAAGTTGTCAGCTTGAGGACTGAGGTGCGCCTGACCCAAGCCATGGTATTTTCAATAACCTCATATGGATACGAAAGCTGGACAGTGAATAAGGAAGATCATAAAAGAATTGATTCCTTTGAATTATGGTGTTGGAGGAAAATACTAAAAGTGCCATGGGCTGCCAAAAGAACCAATAGATCTGTTTTGGAAGAAGTGTAGCCAGAGTGC
>NW_006416783.1:0-687 GCF_000296735.1 Chrysochloris asiatica | reverse complement strand
ATTTGTACAGGTTTGAAGTACCCTAGTTTGAACTACCTCTGCTAGTTCTAAGGGTATAAAAAATGTCCATATTAAATATATATATATATATTTTTTTAAAGACTTAATAAGAAATATAGCCCTCTATAGAAAGCATGTCTGGCTCCCCAAAAACAATTTTCTATGTCTCACTCTACGGATAACTCAGAAGATTTGCTTCTATTTCTAAAAGCTCATGCAGTAGTTGCTGCCAGCGTTTTGCCCCATCCTTTCAGATTTCTTTTCCTCTTCCCATTTCTGGAGTACTTTCATTCCTAGCAGCCAGCATTCTTTGGAAGACAGGCTTCAAAGCCATTTTGTCTTTTGAACAGAGAACTGGGTATGCTTGGGAATTTACTCCCCTACCCCAGGCTCATAACCAATGACTACTAGTAGGTAAGGGAGTATAAAAACTATTCCTTCCCATTATATATTTTAAAAAATATATAATGTAGTTGTTAAGTACTGTGGAGTCAGTTCCGACTCATAGTCACCCTGCACAGGGTTTCCAAGGCTGTAAATCTTTACAAGAGCAGAACGCCTCATCTTTCTCCCGCGGAACCGCTGGTAGTTTTGAACTGCTGACCTTGAGATTGGCAGCCCGACTCGTAACCACTACATTACCAGAGCTCGCTTGCTCTCTCTCTCTCTCTCTCTCTCTCTCTCTCT
>NW_006416782.1:2453-3290 GCF_000296735.1 Chrysochloris asiatica | reverse complement strand
TTCCCTTTTTTGAGCTATTACATTTATAAGTATAGGTAAAGTTCATCAAATTGTAGCAGGTTACTCTTTTTTTCCCCCCTCTTCTTTCTTCTTCTAGTAGAGTTCTGATCATCCAGCCATGACAGCCAGGTCAAGTGGGTACTATCTGCAAGTATGGGTGTTCTTGTGTTTCTCCCTTCATTTCATATCAGTTGGATGTTTCACTCTCCACTCTAATCCTCTGTGACCCTGTCACTGCCTCTGGGCCCAGGAGTCCCCGGTCTTGCCGTACTGCTGGCCATCCGGGTCTCCACCCAGGTTCACAGGGGTCTATTGAATGTGATCGGACTTAGCTCGCAACTTCATAGCTGTTTTCCCCCCTCTTCCCCTTATCAGTGATCAACATGGTCACCAGCCAGACCACCTGCCTACTCACGTATTCCCCTTGAGTCTGCCTTGGAAGGGAGTTTGCTCTGAGGGGTCCTGACCACTTGCCTTGATGGATCCCGGGTGAACATCTTACTTGTTCTTGTAGTAATCAATCAGACTGCCGTTATTGTTTCAGAGTTTTCCTGCCAGTCTTCCTTTCATGAAGTATCGTCATTTCTTCTGGCCACTCCAGGCTGGTCTACTCATCCTTTCCAGTGGAAATTTCCTACCACAGACGATTCTGGATGGGGTTCTAGATTCCACCTATGGTCTTCTGCAATGTAAAGGGTCCATGGGAAGCCTTTTTTACTGGGCAACTTCTAGCCCCCTTTAAGGTATTCCAATCAGTTGTAGGCTGAAGACAGCCTTACAAGTTTTCTGTAGTGATGATTCTGGCTATTCCTTTCTCCCTCCCTCTATTGTCTATTT
>NW_006416782.1:0-572 GCF_000296735.1 Chrysochloris asiatica | reverse complement strand
TATATGTCTCCCCATTGCCTTCTTGTCTGCATGGTTTCTGCTGAGAAGTCACAGCTTAATCTGATTTGCTTACCTTTGTAAGTAACACTACTCTTCTCCCTGACCGTTTTTAGAATTCTCTCCTTATCTTTGATTTTGGAGAGCTTGATTATTATATGTCTTGGTGATTTTCTTTTGGGGTCTATCCTTCCAGGTATATGTTCGGCTTCTTGAATGTTTATCTTCTCATTCTTCAAGAAGTTAGGGAAATTTTCTTCCAGAAACTCTTCCACTATCTCCTCTGTGGACTTCTCTAATTCTTCCTGCTCTAGAATGCCAATAATTCTTAAGTTGTTCCTCTTCATGTTATCCAGCATGAATCTTAAACTCTCTTCAGTTTTCTTTTTTGTTTTTAATCATTTTTTCTGCTTGCTCTTCTATCTTAGCAGTATTGAAAGATTTGTCTTCTAGCTTGATGGTTCTGGCTTCCATCTCTTCGATTCTGCTCTTTTCCCCTTTCAGTGAATTGTCCATTTCTGATATTTGATTATTAACCATCTGGACCTCTTTTTGCAGGTTTTGAATTGTTTCCA
>NW_006416781.1:2439-3218 GCF_000296735.1 Chrysochloris asiatica | reverse complement strand
GCCGACCTTGCAATTCAAACTGACTTTACAGTCTAGCACATTAACCCACAGTTCCATATCAGGACTCCTGAATGGCATGAAGAGTCAAATTTACTCACTGCTAGCTGTTTGGAAGGAGCCCTGGTGGTGCTGTGGTTCAATCAGTTGGCTGCTAACTGAAAGGTCATCCATTTGAATGTACCAACCACTCTGTGGGAGAGAGAGCGAGATGAGGCAGAATCAATTTGATGACTGGGTTTGGTTTTGGGTTTAGTCATGTAAATGCATACAAGGACACATTCATTTCTCAGAGATGCCTTCTTGGTTATTACAAACAATCAGAAATCCAATTTGAAAATAAAACAAGGCTTACCAGACAACTAAATACAATACTGTGCTAATCTAGATGTAATTGTGGTTCTGAATAAGAAGGTGAAGTGGACTTGGGATCTCATAGCAATGCAAAACTTAAAAAAGAAACAAAACAGATTATTTCTTTGTTTTCTTTCTCTCTGTGTTAACGCTTCCTTTCTGTTACTTTCTCCTCCTCCTTTATACTTTATCTGTACTGTTTTTGTTTTGATTTGACTTTCAAATTTTTAAAAATTATTTTGTTGGGTGTTTTTGTTTGTTTTGAGAATATACACAGAGGAACATATATCCATTTAGCAGTTTCTACATGTGGCGCTGTGGTTTAATGCGCCAGACTTCAAAGTCGTTTGAATTGCAAGGTTGGCGGCGGTTCAAGCTCACCAGCTGTTCCTCAGAAACCCTATACAGGGTCTCTATGGGTCAGAACC
>NW_006416781.1:0-469 GCF_000296735.1 Chrysochloris asiatica | reverse complement strand
GGTTGGCCCAGGATTGAACATTGTTTTGTTCTGCTGTGCATGGGGTCGCTATGAGTCGGTTCCGACTCGATGGCACCTGACAACAACAACAACAAACTGTGAGAGAATAATTTCTTGTTGTTAAAGTCATCCACTTGTGGTATTTCTGTTACAGCAGTATTAGATACCTAATACAACCACATGTACCAAAGTATATCCTAGACACTGAGACAGGCACACAGATATAGACTCTGATCTTAGAAATTTGTGGTCTGGTGAAAGAGCAACACATACAAATCACAGTAATAAGAGATATGGTGGTGCTGATGGTGGTTATGTGCCGTGGAGTCAGTTCCAACTCATAGCGACCTTGTACAGTGTTTCTGAGGCTGTAACTTTTTACGGGAGCAGAAAGCCCAATTCATAACCACTACGCTACCAGAGCTCCTTTGTTGTTGTTGTTGTTGTTAAGTGCCATCGAGTCGGGTCC
>NW_006416780.1:3638-4361 GCF_000296735.1 Chrysochloris asiatica | reverse complement strand
GTTGGACTCATCTGCAATGTAGCTAACTTTTAGTATATGGACATGTTGGACTCATCTGCCATGTAGATAGAACTCTGTATATGGAAATGTTGCACTAGTCCGTCATGTAGCTTGATATCTGTATATGGATATTTTGGACTCGTCTGCCATGTAGCATAGCTCTCTGTGCATGGATATTTTGGACTGATCTTCCATGTAGGTAGCTCTCTATATATGAACATATTGGACTTGTCTGACATTTAGGTATCTCTCAGTATATGGACATGTTGCACTCATCAGCCATGTAGCCAGTTGTCTCTATGAATATGTTCTACTCATCAGCTTTGTAGCTAGCCCACTAAGTATACACATGTTGAACTCATCTGACATGTAGGTCACTCTCAGTATATGGACATGTTAGACTCAACTGCCATGTAGCTAGTACTCTGTATATGCAAATGTTGCACTACACTCTCATGAATCTAGCTCTCTGTATTTTGACATTTTGGACTTGTCTGCCATGTCCCTAGATCTCTGTGCATTGAAATGTTGGACTAATCTGCCATGTAGTTAGCTCTCTGCATATATGTTCTACTCATCAGCTTTGTAGCTAGCCCACTAAGTATACACATGTTGGACTCATCTGACATGTAGCTAAACTCTCAGTATATGGACATGATCGACTCATCTGCAAAGTAGCTAGTTCTCTGTATATGGACATGTTGGATTACTCTGCCATGTAGC
>NW_006416780.1:0-563 GCF_000296735.1 Chrysochloris asiatica | reverse complement strand
GTAGCGAGAACTCTGTATATGGAAATGTTGCACTACTCTACCATGTAGCTAACTCATTGTATATGGACAAGTTAGAATCATCTGTCATGTAGCTAGAACTCTGTATAAGGAAGTGAGGCACTATTGTGCCATGTAGCTAGCTCACTGTATAGGGATATTTTTGACTCGTCTGCCAAGAAGCTAACACTCTGTGTATGGATATGTTAGACTGTTCTGCCATGTAGATTGCTCTGTGTATATGAACATATTGGACTTGCTGTCATGTAGCTAGCTCTCTGTATATGGAAATATTGTACTCATCAGTCATGTAGCCAGCTCTCTGTATGAACACGGTGGACTCATCTGCCTTGTATCTTGTCCTCTCTACAAAAACATGTTGGACTCACGTGCCATGTTGCTAACTCTCAGTATATGAGCATTTAGACACGTTGGACTACTCTGCCATGTAGCTATCTCTCTGTATTGGGACACGTTGGACTCATCTGCCATTTAGCTAGCTCAATTTATAGGGACAAGTTGAGCTCATCTGCCATGTAGCGATAACTCTGTATATGGAAATGTTG
>NW_006416779.1:3216-4285 GCF_000296735.1 Chrysochloris asiatica | reverse complement strand
AGAAAAGCTTGTAAGTCTGTCTTAAGCCTATAACTAACTGGAATACCTAAAATGGGGCTACAGCGTGCCCAGTGAAGGAGGCTTCCTGCAGAATTTATTAAATAGATACAGTGGTCAAAACAGCTTGGTACTGGTACAATGAAAGATACATTGATCAAGGGAACAGAATCAAGAATCCAGAAATTAACCCATCCACATATATCCAACTGATTTTTGACAAAGTACCTAAATATATTGCATGGGGAGGGATAGTCTCTTCAACAGATGGTGCTGGCAGAACTGGAAAGTGATCTACAAAAGAATGAAACAAGACCTTTATCTCATGCCTTATACAAAAACCAATTCAGTGTGGATTAAAGACTTAAATGTGAATTCCAAAGTTATGAATAGCCAGAAATCTCACCATAGAAAACTTGTAAGTCCATCTTCTGCCTATAACTGATTGGAATACCTAAAATGGGGCTACAGCGTGCCCAGTGAAGGAGGCTTCTTTTGGAGCCTCTGCATTACATAAGACCATAGGTGTAATCCTGAATCTCACCCAGAATCTTCTGATGTGGAAATTTCCACTTGAAAGGACAAGCAGACCAACCTGGAGCAGATAGAAGAACAGAAGATACTTATTGAAAGAAAGACCGAGAGGAAAAATACAAAACATTATAGGTAGTCCCATTGAGTACTTCAAGAACAAGCAAGTTGCTCACCCAGGAGACATCAAGGCAATTTGTCAGGTCCCCTCAGGGCAAACCCCCTTCCAAGACTAAGACTCAATGGGAATATGTGAGCAGACATGAGCTGATTGGTGACCACGTTCTTCACCGATAAGGGAAAGTGAGGGAAAAACAGCAATGAAGCTGCAAGCTAAGCCCTACAACATTCAATAGACTCCTGTGAACCCGGGTGGAAACCTGGTTGGCCAGCAGTGTGGCAAGACCTGGTGACTCTTGGGCTCAAAGTCAGTGACATAACCACAGAGGACTAGAGTGGAGAGTGAAGTGTCCAGTTGATAAGAAGAGAGGACATATGCATAAGAACACCCACACTTGCAGATAATACCCACTTGACCTGG
>NW_006416779.1:0-561 GCF_000296735.1 Chrysochloris asiatica | reverse complement strand
ATCATTTGAGCCTCTAGGTTGGCGGTTCAAACTCACCAGCTGCACCTTGGAAACCCTATACAGGGTTGCTATGTGTCAGAACTGGCTCAACAGCACTTAACATATATACATATATGTGTGTTTGTGTGTATCATTTGAACTTCAAGGCTGGTGGTTCAAACTCACCAGTTGCTCCTTAGAAATACTATACAGGGTCACTATGAGTTAGAACCAACTCGACAGCACTTAAGAACAGTATATATATATATATACACACACATACACACACACAAAGCCTTGGTAGGGTAAGTTTTAGACAGCTAAATGCAAGGTTAGCAGTTCAAACCCACCAGCTACGCATGCTGTGATAAAAGTGAGGTTTTCTGCTCCAGTAAAGATCTACAGCCTTGCAAACCCTATAGTGGGTCACTGAGTTGGAATTGACTTGGTGGCAGTTAAAGTTTATACACACACATACACACACGGTGGTGGTGGTGGTGGTGGTGATGTCTCAACTTACAGTGGCCCTGTATAGGGTTTCTAAGCCTGTACATCTTTATTGCAGCAGAAAGCCTCTTTTTT
>NW_006416778.1:0-4012 GCF_000296735.1 Chrysochloris asiatica | reverse complement strand
TTTTGAGGAGATCTGTATGCATGCATAGTAGACCCTCCAGGGGTGGGAGCGGGGTGTCCATTTGCTCAGACATCCTCTCTAGTCACCAGAATGGAGGTGCGCAGACAGTGAGAGACCAATGAACAGATACCAAAAAAAAGGAAGAATGTCTACACCTGTATCTCTGTGGTTCTGTCAGGCATTCGTGGCTATTCTGATCTTTCCCCTGCTTGATCTTTTCCAAGATGGTGTGGCTCCTGGAGCAGCTGAGCATCTTGAATTAGAAAGCAATCAATTTCTTGATTCTGCTACAAATTCCCTTAGCTGTAAGCCTTCCAAGCTTCTAAATATTCCATTATATGGGGTTCAGAGTTCTAGCAACATCCTCTGAGCCTGCTTGGTCCAGTATTCTGTGTTGTTGCTAATGGAGCTCCTCACTGCACGTCTACCCATCCCCTATATTGATACAAATATTTCCACTTGAAAGGACAAGTAGACCAGCCTGGAGCAGGTAGAAGAGCAGAAGATACTTCATGAAAGAAAGAGTATAGGTATAGGTAAAATTAATCAAATTGTAGTGGGTTATTCTTCCCCCCCCCCCGCCCCCTTCTTTCTTCTTGTAGTCAAGTTCTAATCATCCAGCCATTGAAGCCTGGTCAAGTGGGTACTTTCTGCAAGTATGGGTGTTCTTGTGCTGGACACTTCACTTTCTGCTCTAGTCTTCTGTGGCCATGTCACTACCTCTGGGCCCAGGAGTCCCCAGGTCTTGCCACACTGCTGGCCAACCAGGTCTCCACCCGGGTTCACAGGAGTCTATTGAATGTGGTTGGACTTAGTTCCCAACTTAATTTCTATTTTTTCCCCTTTTCTTCTTATTGCTGACCAATGTGGTCACCAGCCAGACCACATGCCTGCTCGTGTATTACCCTTGAGTCTTAATCTTGGAAGGGAGTTTGCTCTGAGGGGACCCGACCACTTGCCTTGATGGCTCCCTGGTGAACAGCTTGCTTGTTCTTGTAGTAGTCAATCAGACTGCCATTGTTTTTTATTTTTCCTGCTGGTCTTTCTTTCACGAAGTATCTTCTGTTCTTCTAGCCACTTCAGGCTGGTCTACTTGTCCTTTCAAGTGGAAATTTCCCACCTCAGATGATTTTGGATGGGGTTCAGGATTCCGCCATTGGTTTTATGCAGTGTAAAGGCTCCACAGGAAGCCTCTTTCACTGGGTAACTTCTACTCCTTGGGAGACTTTTGATTCCCATTGACCACAAAGTATTGCTGCCTGAGAGTCAGCTAGGCTGGTGCCCTTGTACACTTCCTGCCAACAACAGGCTTTCTTCTCTTTCACTGGCATTATCCAGAGTCTACAGGTAGTGGTTATTCCTATAGGCCTCGTAGCCACAGGGACCTGTTAATGCGTCCCTCTGCCTCACATGAGATAGGGGATTCCTGCTGTGTCTTCTGAAAGACAGATTTCCTCCATATTTCTCCTAGATCTCCTGGCTCTTTGGCTACTATAGTGTCGGGCCTCTGTTCCATCTTTGAAGTCACCAATCAAAGAATCCAGACACCACTGGCAGAATTCTTCTCCTGTGACCACTTAGCCAAGGGGTCCATCACTCCATTCTCTAGAGTGGGAAGGAACTCCCCTTTGCCACTGCTGTGCCTTTGTACTTCCCTCTCACACAACATGGGCTTATACACCTCTCTAATGACTCTGGTGCAGTTCCACCAGGACTTGAGCTAGGCACCTCTGGGTCTGACTGCAACATGATGGATTCCTAAGTAAGTCTATACCTCCAAATCCAAGCACCACTCTGTCCCCAAAGTTGTGTCCCTCCCTGTCTCTTCCTCTTTTTCTTCCACAGTTGTCCCCCAGGGCTCTGTTCCTTCCATTCCCAGCCTTATTACTTCCTACAACTATGCCCTGAGAGTTCACTAATGCATGGGGCTAGACAAAGTCTCAGGCGTAGATGAATTAGATACCTCCTTGACCTCAAGCTGCTCGTAGACCAGGGCTGCTGGTGGGTGTTGTCAGGGTTTGGTGAATAACTACACTAGAGCTGGGGATTGAGAAGACAAGGAAGGGAAGGGAAAACGAATGGAGAGAAAAGCATCTAGGACAAGGTGGTGTCTAAGGCAGATCTGGAAGGGCAGGTTGACTAGGACATTCACCATGATGAGGTAAGCAGGGAACAGCATGTTTGAGAATGGCCTGATAAGGGATAAGGAGGGATAAGACGTACAACCAAACTGTCTGGACTCAATTTCTACCTTCACCGATGATCAGTTCTGAGAACTGGGGCTACCTGCTAAGCCTTCTTAATTCAATCTATTCTGTTTGTAAAATGGAATCATATAACATAGGATTGTTGTGGTGAAGATTATATGATATCAGTGGAAATCACAGAACAATGCTTGGTCCATGGTAAGAATTACACATAGGTTGTTGTTGTTGTTATGTGCCGTGGAGTCGGTTCCAACTCATAGCGACCCTGTACAGGGTTACTTTACAGGAGCAGAAAGCCTCATCTTTCTCCCGTGGAGCAGCTGGTAGTTTCGAACTGCTGACCTTGTGGTTCACACCCCTATTCGTAACCGCTACGCTACCAGAGCTCACTAATATTATTTCTAGTATCTTTGTGTCATTCCCAAAGATGTCAAGACTGAGCAATAAATATTTTCTGAATGAATTAGTAAGTAATAAGGGTGGAAAAAAGGATCAATACAAACGTACATACCTCACAGACTTGTCAGCTATAAGGGTGTGGAGTGAACTTCTAATAATGAAGAGTACAATATGGAACTTCTATAATTGTAGAGTACTTAACATTTTTACCTATATTTATTCTCTCACACACATACATGCACATGTAGGTTGGTTGGTTGGTTAAGTGCTGTTGAGTTGATTCTGACTCATAGCAATCCTGTATAGGGTTTCCAAGGAGTGGTTGGTGGGTTTGAACTGCCGACCTTGTGGTTCAAACTGATGTTGTGGTCCAGCACATTATCCACACCGAGACTCCAACCTAGGATAAGAATGATCATTATTCTCAATTTTAAGATGAGGAAATGGAAATTCAAACACCCTCCCATTCTTTGCGTTGTTCTCTTTGCCCATAATGTTGAGTCTGTATGATGTTGCTACAACTTTATTCTGAAAGTCCATCTTTCTCCACTGGAATTAGAAATGATAAGCAAAAACAGAGGGAAAAATAATTATTATTATGAGGAGGTAAGAGTTCCTAGGTTGTGGAACCATATCAATTGTTAACTGAAAACTTAGAGTTTCAAGTCCACCAAGAGGAGTCTCTGGTTATAAAGCAGTCATGTTTCATGAGAACAGTAGAAAAGATGGCCTAGTTCCCTCTGCCTGAATGGGAGCTCATGAGTCCTGACTATCTGATGCTAACAATCCTAATTCATTGACACTCCCTTAGGACTGAAGTCAGTTAGCCTGTATGTTTGCCTCACAGTCCTGCTCAGTACAAATACAGAGGACAAAAGCAGGCAATGTGAGGAGGTAGATGGGGACCTGGAAATCTCAAAGGTGTGATGTAGGAAAGAACTCTGCTTCAGGTTGAGTCTGACCTAAATTCAAATGCTGGCTCCATCACTAAGCAGCTGTGTCATCCTGGACAAGTTACTTCAAAAGTAATTAAATGGAGATAGTAATAACATTTCACAGAACTGTTATAAGGCTCGAAGATAATGTATGGAAAGGTATTAGACATACGCAAAGACACTGACTTTCAGTCATATTTAATGCAAATTTTCCAATTATTAGAGTTTTTCAATCAATGAGCAAAGAGTTTTAGTTTGATAATGCACAATCTTGGCAAGAATATGGGAAAGTAGGCAGTTTCACTAATTTACAAATTAGTGAAACAGCTGTGGAAGGCAATTTGATATTATAAATCATTTGTCTAAATGCACTTTCTTCTGACCTAACAATTTTGCTGCTCTGGATTTATCCAATGAATATATTAATTTTAATTAGGATATGGCCTTGATTACTGTGATAGAGATCCAAAA
>NW_006416777.1:2698-4145 GCF_000296735.1 Chrysochloris asiatica | reverse complement strand
TATAAGAAAATGAAAGTCCCTAATGCTTTACTCCATTCGCATCATCTCATCCAACTCTACTTTGAGGAGGCAGCTCTTCTTCAGTCATCTTTTGAGTGCCTTCCAACCTGAGGGGTTCATCTTCCAGCATTATATCTGACAATATCCTGGTGTTCTTCATCATGTTTCAGTGTTCAGTAATCTGGCATTGACTGCATTCCACTGTTATTCATAAGAGTTTCAGTGACTAAATAGTAGGAAGTAGTCAGTCTTGTCTTCTTCCTAGTCTGACTCTTTGTCTGAAAGCTCAGTTGAAATCTGTCCACCATGGGTGACCCTGCTGGTATCTAAAATATCTGTGGCATAGCTTCCAGAACCATAGTAGCACACAGGCCACCATAGTACAACAAACTGACAGAAGAGTGGTAGATCTACTCCTAGGAAACCCGATACAGAGTTGCTATGGGTCAGAACTGACTTGACGGCATTTAGCAACAACAAACATATGTTGAGTTACAAGTTTCAGAGTCTTTTCTGACATTCATTTTTGTCTTTTCCTTATTTCCTGTTTTTTGAATGACCTTTTGCTTTCTTCATGGATGATGTTCATGATATCATTCCATAACTTTTCTGGCCTTCAGTCATTAGGCCTAATGCATCAAATCTATTCTTGAGATGCTCAATAATTTCAGGTGAAATACATTCAAGGTCAGATTTTGGCTCTGTGTACTTAATTTTATTCAGCTTCAACCTGAACTTGTATATAAGCACTTTATGGCTTGTTCCACAGTCTGCCCTTGGCCTTGTTTTGGTTGATGATATTGAGCTTTTTCACCATCTCTTCTCACAGATGTAGTCAATTTGATACCTGTGTATTCTATTTGGTAAGGTTCATGCATGTATTTGTTTTTTATATTGTTTTAAAAAGGTTTAGTGAACAAGTGATTGGTCTTGCAAAATTCTATCATGTGAACTCCAGTATAATTTCTATCACTAAGGTCATGTCTTCTAACTAGTAATCCTTCCTCTTTAGTTCAATCTGCTGTATGGTACCTCTGTAAAGTCTTCAAGAGCAAAGATGCCACTTTGAGGACTAAGGTGCACCTGACCCAAGCCATGGTATCTTCAATAATCTCATATGCATGTGAAAGTTGGACAATGAATAAGACCATAGAGGAATTGATGCATTTGAGTTATGGTGTTGGAGAAGAATATTAAAAGTACCATGAACTACCAGAAGAACAAACAAATTTGTATTAGAAGAAATACAGTCAGAATGATCTTTAGAAGCAAGATGCTGAGACTTCATTTCTCATACTCCAGACATATTGTCAGGAGGAATCAGTCCCTGGAGAAGAACATCATGCTTGGTAAAGAGAAGACCTCAATGAGATGGATTGATACAGTGGCAACATCAATGGGTTCAAACATAACAATGATTGTGAATTTGGCACAGGACCAGGCAGTG
>NW_006416777.1:0-1188 GCF_000296735.1 Chrysochloris asiatica | reverse complement strand
AAAAAAAAAAAAAATCCTATAGAGCATAGTTTTATTCTGGTATGTGCGTCAGAGTCCACTCATTGGCCACTGGTTACTGGCTAAAGGGTACAAATGAAACAGTGAAGTTGCAACACACGTAAATAGGACACATCCTGGGACACTGGAAGTGCTAGGGTTTGGTCACTCTAGGTGGGGTGTATCTACTCTAGAAATGGACTGGATAGACAAAAAGTAGATAACATTTTTGTGTGTGTATTTATTTCTTGTATTGTGCTTTCTTATATTAACTCAATAATGATGAAAGAAGTTGAGACTCCAGTTGATCTCAGAGCATATAAATATACTTGTAGCATTTGGACAGAGTGTGGGCAGAATAGAAATCACTAGGAACCACAAGAAATGAAGGTAAGTGGTAGATAAGAAATGCTTTGTTGAAAGACAAGTAAACCTGATGGTGGAAACGGTCAGCAATTTGAACCCACCAGGGGCTACAGAGGAGCAAGGACCTGCTCTATGTTGCAGCATAGGAAACCCTAGGGGCAGTTCTACTCTGTCATATGGTGTCACTATGAGTCAAAATTGACTCAATGGTACACAATAACAACAGTAAAGGGCATGTTATTTCCTATTAAGTCTTTCTCCCTTCATTACACTAGAAATTACATGAGAGTAGGCAACACGTCAGCTTCAGCTTTGTTCATTACTGAGCAGTCAGTGCCTAACATAGCACATGGGACACAGTAGTTATCCAATATATAATTGTTGAAAGAGTTAGTGAATGAAGTCCCCAGACACAGGAGCTGGGTAGATTTGAACTGCAATAACTTGATGAATTCATATTGCTGCTTTCTTATGATAAGTACTGGGGTATGAACCACAAGGTCCCTGGTTCAAGCTAGTTACTTTGTGGGAAAGATGCGGCTCTCTGCTACTGCAAAGATTCAAAAGATTTAAAAGCCCCCAAAACCCTATACAGGATCACTATGAGTCAGAACAGACTTCACAGCTCTTAACAATAACAGGTTAAAACCAGTTGTCATTGGATTAGTTCAATTCATGGACACCCCGTCCTCATATACATCAGCGTAGAAGTTCGTTCCATACGGTCTTCAGTGGCTGATTTTTCAGAACTACACTGCCAGGCATTTCTTTTGAAGTACCTCTGGATGGTCTTGAACCTCAAATTATTCAGTTAGCAGAGAAGTG
>NW_006416776.1:2669-4053 GCF_000296735.1 Chrysochloris asiatica | reverse complement strand
AAATGGGTTTCTAGTTTAGCCAGCACCATTTGTTGAAGAGAATCCACCTTCTCCATTTAGTGTGTTTTGGCCCATTGTCGAAAATCACCTGAACGTAGGTGGATGGATTTCCTTCTCAATTCTATTCTATTGATCTGTGAGTCTTTTGTTGGACCAGGATCAGGCTGTTTTGAGGACTGTTGGTGTATACTAGGTTTTGAGATGGAGAAGTGAGAGGACTTTTACTTGGTTCCTCTTTTTCAGTCATGCTTTGCTTAACCAAGGTCTCTTTCCTTTACATGTTAAGTTAGTGATTAGTTTTTCTTACTCTTTAAAGAATGATGTTGGAATGTGAATTGAGATTGCATGGTATCTATAGATTGCTTTAGGGAGTGTTGACATTTTCACAATGTTAAGTCTTCCTATCCACGAACAAGGCATATTTCTCCATTTCTGCAGGTCTCTTTTGGTTTCTGGTAGTAGTGTCTCTTAGTTTTCTATGTATGGGTCTTTTGTTTTCCTGGTTATGTTAATTCCTAAGTATTTCATTTTTGGGGTGTCTATTGTAAATGGTACTGTTTTCCTGATTTCCTTTTCAGAGCTCTTCTTTACTGATGTCAACGAATGCGATTGATTTTTGTTTGTGATCTTGTATGTACCCTGCCACTTTGCTGAATCTTTCAATAAGTTCTGATAATTTTCTTGCTGAGGCTTTGGATTTTCTAAGTATAGGATCATGTCATCTGCAAACAGAGAAAGTTTGACTTCTTCTTTGCCAATTTAGATGTCTTTAATTTCCCTTTCTTGCCTTGTAACTCTGGCTAAGACTTCTAGCATTATTATATATGAGTGGTGATAAAGGACATCCTTGTCTGGTCCCCATTTGCAAGGGGAGTGCTTTCAATTGCTCTCCATTGAGAATAATGTTGGTTGTTGGTTTTGTATGAATACCTTTAATTATCTTGAGAAACTTCCTTTTTATTACCATTTTGTTGAGTGTTTTTATTATCAGAAATGGGTGTTAAATTTTATCACATGCTTGTTTTGCATCAATTGATATCGTAATGTATTTTCTCCCCTTTTCTTGTGTTTATGTGGTGAATTGCATTGATTGTTTTTTACTGTTGAACCATTCCTGCATACTTGGTATGAATCCTGTTTGTTCATCATGTATTATTATTATTATTTTGATATGTTGTTGGAGTCTATTGGCTAAATTTTGTTGAGAATTTTTGCATGTGTGTTCGTGATAGATATTGGTCTGTGATTTTCTTTATTAGTGTTGTCTTTGCCTGGTTTGGGTACTAGGGTTGTGCTTCCTTCATAAAATGAATTCAGGAGTTTTCTTTCCTCTTCTACCTTCTGGAATATAGAATTGGTGTCAGCTCTTCTCTGAATGTTGGTA
>NW_006416776.1:0-1169 GCF_000296735.1 Chrysochloris asiatica | reverse complement strand
TTGATACTTTATGTTATGACTCCTCTCTAGTTGGTATTTTGAGCTACTACATCCATAAGTATAGGTCAAGTTCATCATATTGTAGCAATTTACACTTGTTTCCTTTATCCAAAAAAAACTTTTTTTAAATCTTCCTCTAGTTGAGTTCTGATCATCAAGCCATCGAAGCTAGGTTGTTTGGGTGTTCTTTTGCATCTCACTTCATATCAGCTGGATGCTTTGCTCTCACCTGTAGCCCTCCGTGGTTATGTCCTTGTCCATGGACTCAGGAGTCTGCAGGTCTCATCACACTTCAGACCAATCAGCCCTTCCTCTTCTCTCTCTCATCTCTAGGTCTACCAGAGTTGATGGGACATGTTCAAACTCAGCCCACAACTTCATTGTTTTCCTTAACTTTTTATAACATTGCTCTCATACTATATTTGTCCTTCTGTGATTGACTAATTTCACTCATCGTAATGTCTTCCAGGTTCATTAATGTTGTGAGGTATTTCACATTTTATCATTATCATTCAACATTGCATAGTATGCTATTGTGTATTTGTACCAAAGTTTGTTTAACTATTCTGTTGATGGGCAATTAGGCTGCCTCCATCTTTTTGCAGTGTATCTTGTAGACAGCATACCGAAGGACCCTGTTTTCTTTATCCATTTTGCTGCTCTCTGTCTCTTGACTGGTGTATTTAATCCACTTACATTCAGTGTAATTATTGATAGGTATGAATTGATTGTTGCCATTTTTCTGTGTGTTTCTTTGTGGTACTGCTGATTGCTTTGCTTCTCATAATTTTCTACACTGAGTTCATTTTGTATGTTGGTTTTCTTTACATATTTTAATTTCTGTT
Organism: Chrysochloris asiatica; assembly: GCF_000296735.1. NCBI lineage: Eukaryota > Metazoa > Chordata > Mammalia > Afrosoricida > Chrysochloridae > Chrysochloris > Chrysochloris asiatica. The sequence goes on along the minus strand of NW_006416776.1, from coordinate 324 downwards.
GTATTAATGTTTACTAAATCTTTCTGATTTCCTTCTTTTTTAGTTTGATGTGCAGATATATTAATTTTCTTTTAGGTTACCCTGTAATTTATTAATTTTTTTCTCCTCTGTTTAAAACAATCTGCTGTATCTTGAAATCTTTCTGACTTCCTTGCTGTTTGGAAGTTCTGTATCTACATTATTCCCTGTTTTTACTTTGTAGTTGACTTCCTTATAAATTGGTATCTCTGCTTCCCTACTATCGGTCTTGTGGAAGTTTGTTTCACTTTAGATACTTCTACACCTGGATTTAGTTCTGGGTATGCCACCGGTGTTTTAAATAAC
>NW_006416775.1:2554-4056 GCF_000296735.1 Chrysochloris asiatica | reverse complement strand
AAGAAATGACAGAATACCAACTGAAATGTTTCAACCAACTGATACAACACTAGAGATGCTCACCTGTGTATGCCAAGAAATTTGGAAAACAGCTATCTGTCTATTTGAGTGAAGTATTGGTTTCTTAATTTACACTATTGGCCTTATGTTTCAGAATCCAGTGTTTATCCTACAGTACCACACCAGTACTCCAACCAGTTGGAAGTTATCCATATTTGTACCCATTGCCAAGAGAGGTGAAACAACAGACTGTGGAAAATGTCAAAAATATCATTAGTATCATATGCAAGTTAAATTTTGCTGAAGATAATTCAAAAATGTTTGCAGCAATACATCAAAAGGGAATCGCCAGAATTCTGGCAAGATGGCAGAATAGGCAGACATATTACACAGATCCTCTACAACAAAGATACAAGAGACCAAATAAAACATAGAAAGATGAAATTTCTGGCACCTTAAACTTCAGAAGAACATTTAGAGAGGAGGATGAAGTTCTTGCTGGGAGGAGAGGCTGAGCAGCCACTGTGAGAGAGGGAGACTGATGGGTTAATTGTTGCCCAGATATAACTTCACCACCTTGTGAGCAGTTTTGCAGTGATGGGAGGCCTGGCAGAGCAAATTCATGTAGGCAATGAGAAAGATGGAATTTCTTCTTTTTCCTATCACTTTCCTGGTGACTGAAGGTGTGCCATCTCCCATCCTCATCCATCCCCAGCAGAGACCCTGCTCTCCAGGAGTTCAGAGCCACATGGTTGGGAGTCATGGCAGTGTGACTTGGGGACCATCTTTGTCACTTTGGTATGCCACTTTGGTACCTGGATTCAGGTGGGCTTGGCTCCAGACTTACAAAACCCACAGATCCATGAGACCAGCATATAACCTGTCATCCTGCCCTCAACTTCCCTATACTTCCAATAGACACTGAAACCAGCTCCATCTAGGGCCCCCAGGGACTACTTCTGGGTTGAGTGCCCTGAACATAGCTAGCACTGAGGTCAAAAAAGCTCTATCTTGGGCCAGGAACTCTTCCTACCACAGCAACCTACCACAGCAACCTCATGAGCTCCTTGACTAGCAGGAAGTCACCAGAGATTTCTTCACTTTGGTTCCACCATCCCTACAATGTGCTGGAGACACCAAACAAGTATAGCTCAGACAAAGAAACAAGAGAGAACGGCTCAAACAAATGACCAAGATGCAGAGTTAAAAAAAAAAAATGTTTCTGAAGAAGAAAAGTAATGAAGCTAACTGAAAAATAATTCAAAAGACTGTTAATTAGGTACCTTCAAAGGAATGATAGAAAGATCAAGGAAAGCAAGGAGAACACACTTTTAAAAACTTTAGAAGAATTCAGGAAAACACTACAATAACAGGCAAAATAAATGCATATTATGGAACAGTACAAACTCTGCAATTTGAAATCCAGAAAATTAATACTAAAATCCCAGAAATGGACAATACATTGAAAGGACACAGGAGTAGATGTGAACAAAGAAAGCCTG
>NW_006416775.1:0-1084 GCF_000296735.1 Chrysochloris asiatica | reverse complement strand
GCTGGAGAAAAAATTTAAAGGTGGATAATAACAAGTGTCGGCAAGGATCTGAAACTCTCAAGCATTGCTGGTGGAAGTGTAAAGTGGTATAGCCATTTAAGAAAACAGTTTGGCATTTTTTTTTTAAAGCTAAACATAGAGTTATCACATGACCTAGCAATTTCACTCCTAGGTGTATACCCTAAAGAATTGAAATCATATGTTTACAAAATCATATGGCCACAGCAGCAATTTTTAAGAATAGTAAAAAAATGGTAACAACCCAAATATTAATCAACTGATGCATGAAGAAAAAATGTATTATATCCACATAATGGTATATTATTAATCAATTAAAAGAAATAAAGTGTTCATATATACTGCAACGTTTGATGTATTTTAAAAATATTATGAGTGAAAGAATCCTGGTACAAAAGACCACAGATAGCTTTACTTCTGCCATATGAAATGTCCAAATAAGAAAATTTGCAGGAACAGAAAGCAGACTAGAAATTGACAGAGATGAGGGGTGGAGGATGGAAAGTGATTGCTAATGGACATTGGATTTCTTTTGGGGGTGATGAAAATGTTCTGGAATTAGATTGTGGTGATTGTTACACAATTTTGTGAGTATACTAAAAACCACAGAATTTTATATTTATAGGATGAATTCTATAGTATATGAATTATATCTCAATTAAAAAAAAAAAGCAAATTGCCAGTAATTCAAGCTGGATTCAGAAGAGGATATGAAACTAGGGATAGCATTACTAATGTAAGATGCATCATGATTGAAAGCAGAGAATACCAGAAAGATGTTTACTTGTGCTTTATTGACTATACAAAAACTTTTGATTATGTGTATCTTGGCAAATTATGGAGAACAATGTAAAGAATGAGTATTCCAGAGCATTTAGAGACTTGCCTTCTTGCTGGTTGAGTGCCATGGAGTCAGTTATGACTCATAGTGACCCTGCAAACAGTTTCCAAGGCTGCTAATATTTGCAGGAGCAGAGGGCCTAGACTTTCAACCACGGAACAGCTGATGGTTTTGAACTGCCAGCCTTGGGGTTGGCAGCCGGATTCATAACCACTATGTTATAAG
>NW_006416774.1:4092-4637 GCF_000296735.1 Chrysochloris asiatica | reverse complement strand
TGGGCTGGGCAGCCGACACAATGGGACTCCTCCCAATCCTCCCTTTCCTTCCCCCATTTGAGGCTAGGTGCTAAAATGTATGTTAATTAAGATTGAGAAACCAAGTTGCGGTCGTGAGATTCGAACCTGCAAAGTACAATGTAAAGTTGCCTGAATGTCTGGAAAATTATGTATGTTAGCTGTACCTTGTCTTAGTCCCGCCCAGCTTTGTGTATAGTACCTCCCCTAAATAAAACAGAGGCGCGGACCAACCCAGGTGTGCATTACAGCTTGGAGGGCGTGTTATACAGCTGACTAGGTATGCGTGGATGACCAACTAGCCAAGGGAACGTACTGCCCGTATAGCTAAGATGTTTGCTATGTGGGATCTTACTGCCCTCATGGCTAATATGTTCACCACACCGGATCTGCCGGACACCAGTAATGCATCCACTCTGGTTTCGGGGTGTTTCTTTGTTTTTCTCATTGTGTCCTTGTGTGTCTTTCTATATTTCTACCGCCACCAGATATCCCCACCTCGCGAACCAAACACCTATGTCGAGGCA
>NW_006416774.1:0-772 GCF_000296735.1 Chrysochloris asiatica | reverse complement strand
GATGAAGAGCACCAGAATACTGTCAGATATAGTGTCAGAAGATGAGCCCCTCATATTGGAAGGCACTCAAAATGCCTCCTCAAAGTAGAGTTGACCGTATTAATGAAAGTGGAGTAAGCCCTCTGGACCTTAATTTGCTGACAAGACACAACTCAAAATGAAAAGAAACAACTATAAACATCCATTAATAATCAGAACATGGAATGTATGAATTATGAATCTAGGAAAATTGTTTAAAATGAAATGAAACATATAAACATAGATATATTAGGCATTAGTGAACTGCAATGGACTGGTATTGGCCATTTTGAATCTGAAAATCACATGGTTTACTATTCTGGGAATGACAAATTTAAGAGGAATGGCATCATATCCATCATCAAAAAGAATATATCAAGAGCAGTCATGAAGAACAATGCTATCTATAATAGTATAATATCCATTGTCTATAAGGAAGACCAGTTAATACACTATTATCCAAATTTATGTACCAACCACTAAACTAATAATGATGAATTTGAAGAATTCTACCAACTTCTTCATTCTGAAATTGATCGAATGTGCAATCAAGATGTATTGATCACTAATGGTGATTGGAATGCAAAGGTTAGAAACAAAGAGGCAGGATCACTAGTTGGAAAATATGGCCTTGGTGATAGAAATGATACTGGAGATTGCATGATAGAATTTTGCAAGACCAATGAATTCTTCATTACAATTACCTTTTTAAACAACATAAAAGATGACCATACAACATGGACCTCGCCAGATG
>NW_006416773.1:2938-4094 GCF_000296735.1 Chrysochloris asiatica | reverse complement strand
TGAGATGGACTGGCCAAGTGGCAGCATCAATGGACTCAAGCATAGCACCAATAGTGAGGTTGGCCCAGGATCAGGCAGTGTTTTGTTCTGCTGTGCATAAGGTCACTATGAGTTGACACAGGCTCGATGGCACCTAACAACAACCACAATGTTGAACAGTTAATAATAAAAACTAGTAAGAATTCATTAAGGAGGTTGTACAAAGTCTTGAACTGAATAAATAGAACTTTAGGTTTTATCATCTCAAAGTTCCATATGTCTGTCTTTTACTCTAAAATGAGATATGGAAACTACTAAAGATATATGAAAACTTTCTAGGAGGTATTTGGAATCCTGGTGTGCTACTATAGCACTAGACTGCTAACTACAAGGGTGGTGGTTCAAATTCACCAGCTTCTCCTAAAAACCTTTTAAAAGGTCTTATGCGTGGAACTGAGTTGACATACTTACAACAAAGCAACAACAATATTGAAAAATGCAGGAGGTATCAAATGAAGATGGAAGGAATACACAAGAGTCATATACCAAAAGTATTGGGCACTATTCAACCATTCAGAAAGAAACATATGACCATTAATCAAAGGTATTGTTGGCAAAAACTAAGACTGCTGGAATTGACAACATACTAATTGAAATGTTTCAACAAATGAATGCAATGAGGAAGCATTCACTCACCTATGTAAAAAAAAAAAAAAGGAAAGCAACTACTTGGCTAACCAACTAGAAGAGATCCATATTTGTGCCCATTCCAAAGAAAGATATTCCAATAGAATGTGAAAATTATTGAATAATATCATTATTGTCACATAGCAAAATTTTACTGATGATAATTTAAAAAGAATTGCAGCAGTAATTCTTAGACTCAAAACTGACAAAGGAGATAGTACAAGGCATATCATTGCTGACTTCAGTTGGATGTCTCATGTCAGTTAGCAACTAGAAGAATCGCACAGAATGCATAAAGCATCTAAATTCTTTCTTCATCTTTTACTGAGGAATGGTTGGTAGGTTTGAACTGCTGACCTTGAAGTTAGCAGTCCAGTGCTTATCTTACAGTGTGGCATCAAGACTCCTTATCTTATGTGTTATTTGTTGTTGTTAAGTGCTGTTGAGTGGGTTCTGACTTAAAGAGATCCTCTATAGGGTTTCCAAGGAT
>NW_006416773.1:0-658 GCF_000296735.1 Chrysochloris asiatica | reverse complement strand
CCCTATGCTGTACATATGGAAACATTTAGGGGGGACAGTTTGAGGAACACTATTCTAAACTTGAAACAGGATAAATTTTTCCTACCTATGTGGTGCTGTGGGCTAATGCATCAGACTGCAAAGTCGTTTGGACTGCAAGTTTGGTGGTTCAAGCTCACCAGTTGCTCCTTGGAAACCCTATACAGGATCGTTATGGGTCGGAATTGACTCGAAGGCACTGACGGCACTTAACAACAACCCACCTAACCATCCACTTGCACACTTTCACTGAGTTGGTTCTGACGCCAAGTGACCTTACAGGATAGAATAGAATGCTATACTGGGTTGCTGAGACCATAATTCTTTACGGGAGAAGACAAACTCATCTTTGCTTTTGGCTGGGTATCCACGAAATAAAGAATTTTTAAAATGGCATTTCTAGTTAGAAGTATTTTTTTGTGTGTGAGGGTGGGCATTATAATTAGGGATATGAAACAGTAGCAGCAATATCTAAAAAGTCTGCCAAGTCAGCTGGCATCAGGAGACTTTGCTCAGCTTGCTTCCTGGAGGTTGTGACAACATTTATAAATAAATTAAAACAAGAGAGTTTCATATACAAGTTCCGAAGAAAACACAGTGCTATCTCAAGCTGTCTTAAATTGTAAACCCTCAGCTACCT
>NW_006416772.1:3145-4330 GCF_000296735.1 Chrysochloris asiatica | reverse complement strand
ATCCTGGGCCAACCTCACTACCACTGCCACACTTGTGTCCATCGATGCTGCCACCTGGCCAATCCATCTTGTTGGGGGTCTTCCTCTTTTTCTCCGACCCTCTATCTTACCAAGCATGATATCCTTCTCCAGCAACTGTTCCCCGTGACAATATGTCCAAAGTATGAGAGACAAAGGTTAGCCATCTTGGCCTCTAAGGAGCACTCTGACTGCACTTCTTCCAAAACAGATCTATTGGGTTTTTTGGTGGCCCATGGCACTTTTCGTATTTTCCTCCAACACCACAATTCAAAGGCATCAATTCTTCTACAATCTTCCTTATTCACTGTACAGCTTTCACATCCATGTGAGGTTATTGAAAATACCATGGCTTGGGTTTTTCTTTGCTATTCATACGGTTTTCAGTGACTAGCGATTCAGAAGTAGTTCGTCACTCTTTCTTCCTAGTCTATCTTTGTCTGGAAGCTTATCTGAAACCTGTCCACCAAGGGTGACCCTGCTGGTTATTGAAAATGCCAGTGTCATAGCCCTCAGAATCACAGCAGCTCAAGCCACCACAGCATGGCAGACAGACCATTGATGTTATTAGGTGCCATTTAGTCAGTTCTAACTTACAGTGACCCAAAGCAAAACGGAACAAAACACTGCCTGTTTCTGAACCATCCTCAAAACCATTGTTATGCTGGAGCCCACTGATGCTACCACTGTGCCAATCCATCTTGTTTGGGGTCTTCCTTTGTTTTTCTGAGCTTCCACTTTATCAAGCATGATGTCCTTCATCAGGGACTGGTCCTTCCTGATAACATGTCTGAAGTATGAGAGACTAAGTTTTGCTATCCTAGCTTCTGAAGAGCATTCTGGCTATACTTTTTCTAACACAAATTTATTTGTTCTTCTGGCAGTCAACAGCATACTTCCAATATTCTTTGCAAACACCATAACACAAATGCATCAACTCTTCTATGGTCTTCTTTATTCATTGTCCAAATTTCTCATGCACTTGAGGTACCATGACTTGGGTCAGGTGTACCTTAGGCCTCAAAGAGACCTCTTTGCTCATCTTGAATACTTTAAAGAAGTCTTGCCAGCAGATTTGCCTAATGCAATACATTATTTGATTTCTGGACTGCTGTTTCCATGAGTGTTAATAGTGGATCCAAACAAAAGGAAGTCTTTGAAAACTTT
>NW_006416772.1:987-1449 GCF_000296735.1 Chrysochloris asiatica | reverse complement strand
ATTCACTATTGTATCACAAGAGACCTATCCGCATCTCCTTTCATCAGCCCTTCCCAGACAGATTGGATAGAACTCAGTGGAGATTCTACCTTCCTCTGTGCCCTCTGGATTTAGGTTCCCTCTTGAAAACTTGTAAGCCAGTCTTGGCTTTCTTGCCTTTGTAGTGTCCCCCATCCCCATTTTGGGTCACCAATGTCCAAGTTGCCCATCCCTGTCTACTCTGTGTATGGAGGGGGTGGGAATGATCCTCGTTGTAAAAATTTGTTCCCTCTTTTGAGCTACTGAATCCATAGGTATAGGTCAAGTTCATGAAATTGTATCAGATTACTCTTTTCTTCCTCTTCTTTCTTCTTCTGGTTGAGCTCTCATCATCCAGTCATTGAAGCCAGGTCAAGTGGGTATTATCTGCAAGCGTGGGTGTTCTTGTGCATATGCCCTCTCTTCTTATCAGCTGGATGCTTC
>NW_006416772.1:0-887 GCF_000296735.1 Chrysochloris asiatica | reverse complement strand
TTCTAGTCCTCTGTCTATGTCACTGACTCTGGGCCCAAGAGTCCCCAGGTCTTGCCACACTGCTGGTCGACCAGGTCTCCACCTGGGTTCACAAGAATCTATTGAATGTTGTAGGGCTTAGCTTGCAACTTCACTGCTGTTTTTCCCTCACTTCTCCTTATCTGTGACGAATGTGGTCACCAATCAGAGCGTGTATTCCCATTAAGTCTTAGTCTTGGAAGGGGACTTGCCCTGAGGGGACCCAACCACTTACCTTCATGTTTGTTGGTTGAGCAACTTGTTTGTTCTTGTAGTAATCAGTCAGACTGTTTTGTATTTTCCCTGTCAGTCTTTCTTTCAAGAAGTATCTTCTTGAGAGAAGATACTTCTAGCTGCTCCTGGCTGCTCTGCTTGTTCTTTCAAGTGGAAATTTCCCACCTTAGAAGATTCTAGATGTGGTTCAGGATTCTACCTATGGTCTTATGTAATGCAGAGGTGCCACAGGAAGCCTCCTTCACTGGGCACTTTGTAGCCCCATTTTAGGTATTCCAATCAGTTATAGGCAGAAGATGGACTTACAAGCTTTTTATGGTGATATTTTTGGCTATTCCTTTCTCTCCTCCTCCAGTGTCTGTTTTATAATTGTATGCCAGGGAAACCAAGGTTCAAAAGACAACTACATGTCTTAACATTATTTCCCCCTTTTCCTCATTCCAAACGTCTCACTCCCTGTATCCCAGAGACCTCTTGTTCCAAGGTTGTATATACATCATTATTTACTTCTTTCTCACTTAGTTCATACAAACCTGCCTAATTGTTTTCCCGTCCACTTTGTTCTTCCATTCCCTTCCCCCTTCTTGTGTATTGCCCCCTTCCCTAGCACCCAAACTATCCTGTGTCTATTCCCT
>NW_006416771.1:2750-3286 GCF_000296735.1 Chrysochloris asiatica | reverse complement strand
TTTGAATAGACCTATATAAGAAGAAAGGAGGTCTGGAATGGTTACGAGTTGGGCTGCTAACCTCAAGGTCAGCAGTTTGATACTACCAGCGGTTCCATGGGAGAAAGATGAGGCTTTCTGCTCCCGTAAAGATTTACAGCCTCGGACACCCTATACAGGGTCGCTATGGGTCAGGACCAACTAGATGGCACTTAACAATGTATAAGAAGAAATTTATCAGGTCATTAAAAAAAAACTCCAAACAGATGTTCCGGTTTGGTGGCTGCAGAGCAGAGTCAGGTAGGACAGGGTCCATGGGGGAGGGGCTGAAAACCCAGAAAGGCTGCTTTCATGAAACTGCACCAGAGCTCTGGATCTAGCATAAGGGTCAGGGCGTCAGTTTCCCGCAACCACCAATGGAAAAATCATGGTATAAAGGAAAACACTGAATTTAAGAAACCGGTCAAGGCACAGGACTCCCTCTGCAGCCAACCCGCCCAGGTGGAAGTTAGAGGGCAAGGCTACAGTCAGACTGGCAAGAGAACCAGCGCCTAAAG
>NW_006416771.1:0-660 GCF_000296735.1 Chrysochloris asiatica | reverse complement strand
TGACACCAATTTTACTCAAACTATTTCAGAATGTACGAAAAGATAGAAAACTTCTGAATAGTTTTTGAAGTGACCATAACCTTCATGCCAAAACCAGTCAAGGATATCACTAAAAAAGAAAATTATAGACCAATATATCTGGTGTAACATTGTGGGTTAATGCACTGGGCTGCAAAGTCAGTATGAACTACAAGGTAGTCAGTTCGAGCTCACCAATTGCTCCTTGGAAACCCTATATGGGTGGCTATGGGTAGGAATCAACTCAATGGCACTTAACAACAACAACATATCTCATGAATAGTGATGAAAAATTTCTCAACAAAATCCTAGCCAACAGAATTCAACATATCAGAAAAAGTTATACATCATGACCAAGTGGGATTCATTGCAGAGATGCAAGAATAGTATAATATTGGAAAAATAATCAACATAATTTAACATATAAATAAAGAAGGAAAAGAACCACATGATCATATCGATTGATGCAGAAAAGACATTTGACAAAATCCAGCATCCATTCTTGATAGAAACACTCAACAAAATAGGAAATGAAGGGAAATTCCTCAGCATAATTAAAAGCATATATACAAACCTAACAGCCAGAATTACTACCAATGAATAGAAACTTCATCACAACACTTATTATGTAGTGTGTTGGAT
>NW_006416770.1:3000-4115 GCF_000296735.1 Chrysochloris asiatica | reverse complement strand
GTTCGCAGCCCGATTCGTAACCACTACGCTACCAGAACTCCTGGCATAGTAAACCATATATTGTCAAATTTAAAATGGTCAATACCAGTTCATTTCAGCTCACTGGTGTAGAGATGCCCTGGATAGAAGGTCAATTTGAACCTCAAATTGCCATTTCAAACTCACCAGCTGCTCCTTGGAAATCCTATACAGGGTTGCTATGGGTTGGAAATGACTCAATGGTACTTAACAACATCAACAACAATGACTAGGACATCTATTTTTATGTGTTCCAGTTCATTTTTGACAGCTCTCAATTTTCCTAGATTCATACTCTGTACATTCCATATTCCGATTATTAATGTGTATTTATAGCCATTGCTCCTCATTGTGAGTTGTGCCCCATTAGCAAATGAAGTGTCATCATGGTGAATTCTACTTTTAGGAGGCACCTCATCCCCAGTCACACTTTTAGTGACTTCCAACCTGAAGGGCTTACTTCAGGCACTATATCTGGCAATATTCTGGTGCTATTCATAATGTTTCAATATTCAATACTGTGCTATCTGACAGTGCTCCACTGCTATTCTTAATGTTTGCTGTGGCTAAACATTCAGAAGTAGTACACCTCTCCATCTTTATAATCTATCTTAGTTTGGAAGCTCAACTGAAATTTGTCTATCATGGGTGACCTTGCTGGTATTTAAAATACTGGTAGCGTGGCTTCCAGAATTGCAGCAACAGGCAACCCATCACAGTAAGACTGATAGAGGAGTGGTAGGTTTTTCCTGTAGGTGTATGGATATTATCCTATCACAGGCAGCATTGTGCTTCAAGATAAATCTTGAAATGTTCTCTCTTTTTTGTCATTCCCAACTTAGGCTTGGTTTTCTAGAGAAGCAAAACCAGTGAAACTTACATATATATGTGTGTGTGTATTTGTGTGTGTATATACATATATATATATATAGTTATATGGAGTCCTGGTGTGGTGCTGTGAGCTAATGCGTCAGACTACAAAGTCGTTTAAACTGCAAGTTCAGTGGTTCAAGCTCACCAGCTGTTCCTTGGAAACTCTGTACAGGGTTGCTGTGGGTTGGAATTGACTTGATGGCAATTAACAATAACAACAACAT
>NW_006416770.1:0-1055 GCF_000296735.1 Chrysochloris asiatica | reverse complement strand
CAACAAACACTATGAGTTGCAACCGACTCGACGACACTTAAAACCAACAACCACAGTGTCATATTTATTTCCTTTTGCTGTTGTAATTTTTAAAATAAAAATGAATGATTGTAGAAATCTTTTAGGAGAAATGCAGCTATCCTACTTAAACCCGGGTGTGACTTGCTACATATAATCCTGCAATCGTTTCCTATCTGAAAGAAGAACCCTTGTCTGGTTGACTGTGGATTCCTAAGGAAGGCACAGTTTCCTAGTTCGATAGGGATAGAGGAGTCCACAGTGGTAGTGAGTATTGAAAGAAACTCAGTTTCACCGAGTCAAGAAATGGACATGCCTTGAGATATCCTTTCTTCTTTTGTCCCATAAAGATAAAATGGAGGTTGTCTGGTGCTAATGGTGTAATGTAACAGAGTCCTGGTGTAGCGCTGTGGGTTAATGAGTCAGATTGCAAAGTCGTTTGAACTGCAAGGTCGGTTGTTCACGGTCACCAGCTGCTCCTTGGAAACCCTATACAGAGTTGTTATGGGTTGGAATTAACTCGATGGCACTTAACAACAACAATGTAACAGAAACACCAAAAGTAGACGATATTAATAAACAGAAATCTATTTTCTTCCAGTTGAGGAGGCTCGAAGTTCGAATACAGGGTGCGGCTGTAGGGGAAGGTTTTCTGTTTCTGAGGAAAAACAAGTCCCTTGTCTCTTCAGCTTCTGTTTCCTGGTTCCTTGAAGATCTTTATGTGTCTTGGCATCAATCCTCCCCCATGTTTCCTCTGCTCACCCATTTAATCTCTTTCATATCTCAAAAGATTGACTCAAAATACACTCTACACTAATCTGTGATGTTAAAATAACCAAGACAGTCCATTCTCAATTGGAATGATACCTACAAAAAAAAAAAAAAAATAGTCCTAGAGGTGAGGACTTAGAACACATTTCAATTCATAATAGAAGTCTAGGATTTTTTTTTTTTTTTCACTTGATGAAGAATGTCTACTTTCTCTGGATTAGGACTATTTTATCAGAAATCAGCTGCTAGTTAGAAGGCACAGTTTC
>NW_006416769.1:2853-3999 GCF_000296735.1 Chrysochloris asiatica | reverse complement strand
GAGATGGTATCTCATTGTTGTTTTGATTTGTGTCTCTCTAATGGCTAGTGACCGTGAACATTTCTTCATATGTTTGTTGGCTGCCCGGATCTCCTCCCTGATGAAGTGTCTGTTCATATCCTGTGCCCATTTTTTGATTGGGTTATTTGTCTTGTTTATGTAGATGTGCAGTAATTTCCTATATATTTTAGAGATGAGTCCCTTATCCGATATGTTGTTGCAGAAGATTTTTTCCCAGTCTGTGGGTTCCCTTTTTATTCTCTTGATGAAGTCTTTTGATGCACACAAGTTTTTAATTTTCAGTATGTCCCACTCGTCTATTTTGTCAATTTTTGTTTGTGTGTTTTTCAAAATGTGTGGCAGTCTGTATATTCTCTGAATTAGCGCCCTCACGTTCATCCCTATTTTTTCATTGATGATCTTCATAATTTTAGGATTCACATTTAGATCTTTAATACATGTTGAGTTCATTTTTGTACAGGGTGTGAGGCAAAGGTCTTGTCTCAGTCTTTTACATATCGCTTTCCAATTCTGCCAGCACCATTTGTTAAAGAGACTGTCTCTTCCCCATGCATTGTGCCTAGGCACTTTGTTGGAAATCATTTGGCTGTAAGTGGTTGGGTTAATATCTGGATTCTCGATTCTATTCCATTGATCATTGTCTCCTTCGTTGTACCAGTACCAGGCTGTTTTCACCACTGTAGCCATATAGTAAAGTTTGAAATCAGGGAGTGAGAGACCTCCAACCTTGTTCTTCCTTTTACTCAGTGCTTTGCTTATCCTGGGTCTCTTTACTTTCCATATGAAATTACTAATTGTCTTTTCCATCTCTTTGAAGAATGTTGTTGGAATCTGGATTGGGATTGCATTGTATGTGTAAATTGCTGTGGGTAGTACTGACATTTTCACGATGTTGAGTCTTCCTATCCAGGAACATGTTATGTTCTTCCACTTCTGTAGGTCTCTTTTGGTTTCTTGTAATAGTGCTTTGTAATTTTCTTTGCATAAGTCCTTTGTTTCTCTGGTTATGTTTATTCCTAAGTATTTCATCCTTTGTGTGGCTATTGTAAATGGTATTGCTTTCCTAATGTCCTTTTCATCGCTATTATTGTTGCTGTAGAGAAATCCAATTGATTTTTGTATGTT
>NW_006416769.1:0-1860 GCF_000296735.1 Chrysochloris asiatica | reverse complement strand
CCTGTGTGGTTTCTAATGCAATTTAGTTGTGTCCTCTCCCTCTTTTCTTTAGTTAGTTTTGCCAATGGTTTGTCAATTTTATTAATCTTTTCAAAGAACCAGCTTCTTGTCTTGTTGATTCTTTTGTATAGATTTTTAGTTTTCCATCTCATTTATTTCTGCTCTTATCTTTATTATTTCTCTTCTTTTGGTGACTGTAGGTTCCCTCTGCTGGTCTGCTTCTAATAGTTGAAGATGCTGTATTAATATGTTGATTTTGGCTCTTTCCTCTTCTTGGATATGTGCATTTATTGCAATAAATTGTCCTCTCAGGACTGCTTTCACCGTGTCCCAAAGATTTTGATATGTTGTGTTTTCATTCTCGTTTATTTCCAGAAACTTTGTGAAAATGCTGTGGGAACTCAGTTCTACTCTGATCCACATGAGGTTGCCACCGTTGGCATCAACTCCATGGCAACTGGTTTGGTTTGGATTTTGGTTTTGGTATTGCCATGTAGTAAATTTCTGCAAACTTAGCTGTTTAGTGAAATGCCTGCTTGCTATTTCACACTTTTTAGGGAGCGAGTATAGCTGGGTTCTCTGCTTCCAGGCCTCTCATGAAGATACAATTTGTGCACAGCCAGTCCTTGAGGTTTTATCCCAAGACTCAATTGAGGAAGGATCTGCTTCCTCACTCATTTATGTGGTTGGTGTCAGGAGTTGGTTCTTTGCAAGTAGTTAGTCTATTTGATGGCTTCAGTTCCTTTTTACTATTGGCCAAAGATCTCTCTCAATCCCTTGCCGTGTGGATATCGCCACAGAAGAATTGACAACATGGCAGCTTTCTTCATCATTGCCACCAAGGGCAAGTGTCTACAATCATAAGTAACTTAATCCTGGAGGTGGTATCCCATCGCCTCTGCCATATGCTGTTGGTTAAAATCAAGTCACAGGTCTTGCTTACATTCAAGGGTAGTGGATTCCTTAGGGGTGTTGATGAAGCATCTTGGGGAGCATCTTAGAGTCTGTTCAATGCATCATGTTCTGGAAGTGGAATTGCCAGGCAACACATTACGGACATTGAGATTTTTTTTTCATGAAAGAGAATGGCTCTGTGTCTGTTACCACTAATAATAATACTACCTCTCATCGTTTGTAAAAGAGGCTTTGCAAAATGATGCACACAAGATGCTATCTTGTTTTTATTTACATTTCTGCAAGACCTAATTTATTTTTAAATTCACTAAGTGAGCGTTGTATTTCTTCTTGTAGAAATTGCCAGTACATGCTCTGTGCTCCTGTTTTGTTTTGTTTTGTTCTTTTACAGTCTATTTACTTGCTAATATAATAAGTGTTCTATTAACTGTTTATCTGTCTTGCATATTTGAGATATTTTTCTGGTTTTGTCATTTAAAAAAAAAAATCTTAGTTCCAAAATTTAAAAGAAGTACTGATTTTGGTCAACTCTGGCAGTAATCTACCTTATGAGTTTTTTCTTTTCTTTTTATTGATTAAAAAATTCCTCACTTCAAAAGCAGACTATCGTCTAAAGTTTTTTAAATAATTATTTCATGATGTCATTATTTCTCTTTAATTCTTAAACACAGTTCAATTTTTTTATTGGTTAACTAAAACCTCAACAGTCTCACTACCATCTGACCGACTGTGACTCACAACATCCCCATAGGTCACAATAGGGTTGCTCCTTAGAGTTTTTAAGAATGTAAATCTTAAAAGGAGCAAACAGCCTCATATTTCTCCTGAGGAGCAGCTGATGGGTTTGAACCACTGACCTTGCAGTTGGCAGCCCAATGTTTTTTTTTTGTTTGTTTGTTTTTTAAATTTAAGGTTTTTATTGTGGATTGAGTGAAAGTTTACAGG
>NW_006416768.1:2847-4105 GCF_000296735.1 Chrysochloris asiatica | reverse complement strand
GTCAATGAAAAAAGGAAAACACTCATCTCTATAGATTGGCACATAGGCAGCAGTAATGGATTCAAGTGTAACAATTGTGAAGATGAGCAGGCCCAGGAATGTTTTCTTCTGGTTTATATAGAGTTTCTATGAGTCAGAACCACTCAATTGCATTAACAATATTATCAACTTCCCTTACAAACCCCACAACTATGAATATGGAGTTTTTATCCTTTGTAGCCATTGAAGGTAATTACCACATCCAAGTAAGTTGAAAGTGATGTGGAAGGGATGGCTGTTACCTCTTTTACAGTTACACTTGATGTATGTTCAACCTATTTCCTGATATAATTATATAGGATTAAGAAAGGGACTTCTGCTTAGTAGAATCCACTTGAGGAATGATCCATATCTCCTAATTACTGTCTGTTTGATGTGGTAATAATTTCCTCTAGGCTTCTCAGTTATGTTGATTCTGAATTATGTGTCAAAATATTTTGTAAGAGATTGTAATTCTCTCTCATGATCTAATCAGGCTTCCAGCAAAAATGTCTTCAGCTCAGAGAATATGGAATATTTCTAACCATATTTCATTTATGTAACACAAATTACTATTCATTTCTAGATCAGAAGTTATGATTGGCTTTTTTTCTGTCTTAGACAAAAATATGTTTAATATCTATTTTATCCAATAAAAAATATAGTAAACACTTTATATATAGATATTAAACTCCCTTATTTCCCAATTTCAGTTCACCCTTGTCTAGGATAAGAAGCTCTGGTAGCATAGTGTTCATGAGTGAGACTGCTAACCTCAAGGTCAGCAGTTAGAAACTACCAGCTGTTCCATGGGAGGAAGATGAGGCTTCCTGCTCCTTTAAAGATTTACAGCTTAGAAACCCTATAAAGAGTTGCTATGAATCAGAATTGACTTCACAACACAACCACCACCACTACTGCCTGTTGTTGTGAAGTGCCATCAAAGCAATTCTGATCCATAGCCACTGCCTAGGATATTGATATTTATGCTTTCCATTTCATCTCTGATTACTTTCAACTTTCCTAATTCATCCTTCATTCATTTTACAATAATGAAGAATTTTATAATATTTTCTAATTATTTATTTTTTTACATCAATATAAATAATTGCTTTACAGGGCCAGGAAAGATGGCAGACTTGGCAGAAAGGCTGTGTGGACCCTCTGCAACAAAAATATGGAAAACCAGATAAGACAGATTCAGAAGATGATCCTGCAACTCTGAGTTTCAGATAAAGGG
>NW_006416768.1:0-547 GCF_000296735.1 Chrysochloris asiatica | reverse complement strand
ATAGATTGACAGAGAACTTCCAGAGGATCAAGCCAGATTCAGAAGAGCACGTGTAACAAGGAATATCATTGCTCATGTCCAAAGAATCTTGTCTGAAAGCAGAGAATATCAGAAAGAAGTTTACTGTGCTTTATTGACTACTCAAAGGTTTTCGATTGTGTGGATGAAAAGCCATGGAAAACATTGTGAAGTATGATTATTGCTGAACAATTAAGTGTGCTCATGAGGAATCTGTACATAGACTCAGTTGCTAGAACAGAATATGGAAACATTAAATGATTTAAAATTAAGAAAGTAGTGTGACAGGGTTGTATTCTTTCACCATACTTTTTCATACTTATTCAATGCTGAGCAAATAATCTGAAAAGCTTGCTTATATGAAGAAAAACCTGAAGAAAAAAAATCATCAATTCATCTACGGTCCTCCTTATTCACTGTCCAGCTTTCGCATGCATTTGAGGTTATTGAAAATACCATGGCCTGGGCCCAGCATATCTTAATCCTCAAGCTGACATCTTTGCTCTTCAACACTTTAAAAAGGTCTTGT
>NW_006416767.1:2546-4056 GCF_000296735.1 Chrysochloris asiatica | reverse complement strand
CTAGCCTGTGTTGCTGGGTCAGGGAAGCCCCGGACGTCCCTCCCCTAATGCTCTTTTATAGGGTTTCTGAGGAGCGGTTGGTGGGCGTGGACCTCTGACCCTGTAATTCAGGTGACCTTGTAGTGGCACCCCAGCCCTCAGGGCCACGTCGGGGCTCCTGCTGAACCTTCTAAAATAAAAAATAATAAAAATAAAGGGGAGACCCAAATGGGGTTCCCCAGTGGGTGCTCGCGGCAGGAGGGGGGCTGCCTGCACCCGCACCCCGCAGTTCAGTTGAGCGTTAGGTGATGCAGGGTTGAGGGATGCTGCTCCGTTCAGCGGTAGGTGGGTCGCTTGCTTTCGCGCGTCTGGCAGGCCCGTGGTACGCGGCTCGGGCAGGAGGAAAGCTGCTTGCCTGTGTTTGCGCGCACCCAGCGGGCCCCGAGAACCCGGTTGGACTTTGCTGGGGTGGGGGCTCCGCTGGCTGGCGGACACGGGTCAACTGGGTAGGGCAGAAGTGGCTCAGGCAGGCACAGTCCGTGCCTGATGATGTCAGACAGTCGCCACTTCTCTTTTCCTGCAGGCTTTTTTTTTGTTTTTTTTGTGGGGTTTTTTCCCCTTTTAAACTAACTTCCCTCTGTCCACTGTATGAGCAGAAATCCCACCTTGGGTTAGGTGTCACCAGTGGCTCTCCCTGTTTGAGTCTCCCCACTACTGGAGGCTCCGCACGAGCTGGTGCCCGCCCCGCCCCCTGAAGCCCAAAGGAGCTGGGGCTGCGGCGGCGCAATTTTAAGGAGCCTGTAATTCTTCGCACAGTGATTTCTCAAAGAAACGGGTCTAAGGCTCTGGCACACTGAGATTCACACGGGCTGTGAGACTGTGAGTTCCTACCTGGGAGGTTTAACTTGCGAGTTGCCCCCCCCCCCATCCCGGAGCCCCCACTCACCCGCACCGCCTGGCTGCCCTGGCAAACCGGAAGTCCCCCCAATGAGTTTTAAAAATAAAATTTTAGTGTAAAAATAAGTGATGGTTGTCAGAGGAAAATTCAAATTACAGAGAATTGAAAGTTAAATTCACATACACAAATTTAAAAAACAAGAACAAAATCAGTGTTAATCCTACTTTTAACCATTTGTTTGTTCTTTCAATGAGGCTTTGTCTATACATAAATATATACTATTGAGCTCATACCATATACAAACATTTGCCCGGTTTTTACTTTTATTTTTACAAATGTTTAAAACTTGTCTCTCTTTTTGCTTTATTTTGCAAAAGTACACATGTGACTTGAAATAATATATATAAATACATACGTAGATGTCTGAAATGGTATTCTCCAAATTTTCATAGCTATTCTTTGTCACAATTGTGTAATTTAAAATAAATTTTCATTTGATCTGAGTACTTTTATTCATTTTTTAATAATTGGACATTAATTGTCTTCAAATGGAGGTATTTTAAATCACTATGCATGTTTATATAAATATATATATATGTATATGTACATATACATATATGTGTAAATATATTT
>NW_006416767.1:0-2265 GCF_000296735.1 Chrysochloris asiatica | reverse complement strand
CTACCAGAGCTCCATACAGCGCCACACCAGGACTCCATATAGATCATGTTGTTGCAGTTAAGTGCCCTGGAGTTAGTTCCAACTCATAATAACCTTTCGCATAACAGAACAAAACACTGCCAGATCCTGAGCCATCCTCACAAGTTTTATTATGTTTGAGCCCAATGATGTTGCTACTGTGTCCATCCATTTTGTGAGGGATTTCCTCTTTTTTGCTGAACCTCCACTTTACCAAGTCTGATGTCTTTTTTCAGATACTCATTCTTCCTTACAACATGTCCAGAGTACGGGAGAGAAATCAGGCCATTCTGGCTTCAAAGAAGCAGACTGGCCACACTTCTTCAAAGACAGATTTAATTGTTCTTATGGCAGTCAGGGGTACTTTCAATATTTTTCCAAAATTACAATTTAAAGGCATCAATTCTTCTATAGTCTTCCTTATTCATTGCCCAACTTTCAAAAGCATATGATGCTACTAAAATACCATAGCTTGAGTCAGGTGTTCCTTAGTCCTTAAACGGACATATTTGCTGTTAGACACTTTAAAAAGACCTTGTACTGCAGATTTCCCAAATGTATAATATGCCTTTTGATAACTTGATTGCTGCGCTCACAAATGTTGCTTGTGAATCCAAGTAAAATTAAGTCATCTTGACAGATACATTATTTTCTCTATTTATCACAATGTTTGTTTACTGCTCCAGTTTTGAGGATTTTCTTTTTTTTTTACATTGAGGTGCAACCCAATGAAGGCTGTAATCGGCATTAGTAGGCACTTTATTTAAGTCGTCTTCACTTCCAGCAAGCCAGGTTGTATCATCTACATATAACAGGTTGCTAAGGAGTCTTCCTTCCATTCAGTTGCTATATGCTTCATATAATCCAGATTCTCAAATAATTTGCCCAGCATACAGATTGGATAAGTATGATGAAAGGATACAACCCTGGCACACACCTTTAATTTTAAACCATTCAGTATCCCCTTGTTCTGTTCTGTTCTAATGACTACCTCTTAGTCATGAGCACAGCTAAGTATTCTGGAATACCCATTCTTCACATTGTTTGTTTGTTGTCCCTATTTTGTTAAAACCCACATAACTGAATGACTTTGCAAAGTCAATAAAGTAAAAGTAAACATCTTTCTGGTATTCTCTGCTTTCAGCCAAGATCTATCTTGCATCTGCAACAATATCCCTAGTACCACACTATCTTTAGCTTCCAGTTTGATTTTCTGGAAGTTCCTTGTCAATGCATAGCTGTAATTCTTTTGGAATTATCTTTTAGCAAAATTTCACTGGCATGTGATATCAATGACATTGATTGATAGTTTCTGCATTCCATTGGGTCATCTATTTTTGGAAAGGGCAAAATATGAATTTCTTTCTATCAGTTGGCCAAGTACCTGTATTCCAAATTTCTTGGTATAGCTGGAAGTGCCTTCATCATGGTATCAGTTTGTTGAAACATTAACATTTATATTCTTTCAATTCCTGAAGCCCTATGTTTTATCAATACTTTCAGTTCAGTGTAAACTTCTTCCTTCAGTATCGTTGGATCTTGATCAAATGACTGAATATCTATTTATGTTTGGTTCAGTGGCTTAGTGTACACCTTCCATCTTTTTTTTTTTTTTTTTAATGTTTTATTGTGAATTATGTGATAGTTTACATGGGAGAACATTAGCTTTACATTTATCCTATCGTATATAATTTCATCACCATGGTTACAATCCCCTCCATGCATCATCAACCAACCACAGTGTATATCCTGCAAGCCCGCCCCCTGGTCATCAGCACACAGCCCCTCTCCCTCTCTGGGTCTGAAGTCCCCAGCTGCTTCATCTCTCCATGTCATTGTCTCTGCTTCCATCTCTTGCGGCACTGCTTTTCTGGGTAGGGTCCCTCTCTCTGCTCTTTTCCCCTGATGGTTCCAGGGACCTCAGCTACTAGACTGCAGAGTCAGTTACTCCCCTTCATGCTACAAAATGTCTACCATTACATTTCCAACCCTCTCAATCAGTCCTGATAACAGTTATTCACTATTGTATCACCAGAGAACTATTTGCATTTCCTTTCACCAGCCCCGCCCAGACATATTGGATACTACTCAGTGGAGATTCTACCTTCCTCCATGCCCTCTGGATCTAGATTCCCTCTTGAAAGCTTGTAAGCCAGTCACTGCTTGCCTTTGAAGTCCCTCCCATTTTGGGTAGTCAATGTCCAAGTTGCCCGTCCCTGTCTACTCTGTGTATGGAGGGGTGGGAAA
>NW_006416766.1:4002-4515 GCF_000296735.1 Chrysochloris asiatica | reverse complement strand
GAATACCTAAAATGGGGCTACAATGTATCTAGTGAAGGAGACCTCATGAGGAGCCTCTGCATTACATAAGACTTATAGAAGAAAGCCTGAACCACTTCCAGACCATCAGAGAAGAGAAACTTTCCTCTTGAAAGGGCAAGTAGACCAGCCTGGAGCAGCCAGAAAACCAGAAGACACTTCTTGAAAGAACGACCTACAGGAAAAATACAAAACAACAAGGGCAGTGCGACTGTTACCACAAGAACAAACAAGATGTCTGCCCAGAATACACAAAGGCAAGTGGTTAGGTCCTCTCAGTGCAAATCCTCCTCCAAGACTAAGACGCAAGGGGAAAACGCATTCTGATTGGCGACCACACACGTCACCCATAAAGAGAAGTAACCGAAGAACTTCAAAGGAGCAGTGAGCTAAGCCCTGCATCATTCAGCAGACTATGGTGAGCCTGGGTGGAGACCTGGTCGGCCAGCAGTGAGGCAAAACCTGGGGACTCATGGGCTCAGAGTCAGTGACACA
>NW_006416766.1:0-537 GCF_000296735.1 Chrysochloris asiatica | reverse complement strand
CATGGAGAGGATTGTAACCATGGCAATGAGACGATATACGACAGAATGAATGTAAAACTAATGTTCTCCCATGTAAACTATCACATAAGTCACAATAAAACATTTAAGAAGAAAAAAAAAAAGCATCCAAGTTTAAGTTATATCCAAAAAAAAAAATGCAATGGTCTCCCAAAAGGGCTGCAACTGGGCTGAGTGAGGGACATTAAAGTCATACTCAAATTTTGGTATGGTTTTTTGTTTGTTTGTTTTCTGATTACAGACCATAGTACCCAATCATTTTTTTGCTGTTGGGTTTTTATTTTTTGTTTTTATGCTTCCCCTTTTACCTTGGGAGGGGGGGGGCTCTTTCTCTCCCTGCATTATCTAAGAAAAGACAGCAATTGTGATCATATAGCCAAGCTATAATCACACCCTATAAAATCCCACCAGCCAGACAAGAGTCAGTACCAGCTGCTATACACCAGATAGACAGCCAAAACCTGCTATAGTTACTCTGAGTTCAGTAATAAGTGAAAAGGGAAGACCATCTCCTGATCA
>NW_006416765.1:3124-3936 GCF_000296735.1 Chrysochloris asiatica | reverse complement strand
AATTCTGACTCCTAATATGTGTATGTTTTTAGAATCCTCTCTTTCAGTCACTTCTGCCCTCCTTTCCTTGCTGTTAGGTGCTGTCTAGTCAGTTCCGACCTATAGTGCCCCTGTATAGAGTCTCCAAGGAGTGGCTTGCAGGCATGAAATGCTGGGCCTACAGCTCAAGAGTCCCTGTAGTGCGTTATCTCAGCCCACAGCGCTGTGCTGGACTCCCTTCAAACCAGTGAAAACAAGTAGGCAGACTTCATGTGACGGGTATCTGTGTCCCCTGCACATGGCCTCTGAAGATTGGCCCGTGAACTTGAGCCTCCGACCCAGCAGACCAAAAGGCCCTTGAGTGGCACTCCAGCCCACCGTGCTATCATGGGACGGCTCTCAAATCCGTGAGTGCAAGCCGCCCGAGTAGTATACACAGCCCAGTCTGTTACCTGTATATAGTTTCCTATGAGTGGTTGGTGAGTGTGAGCCATAGACTCCATTGCACTGGGCTTGTCACTCAAATGAATATTCGGTGCAGCACCCCACTTCGCTGCACTAGGTGGGCACTCTTTCAAACCCATGAAAAAAGGCAGACCCACTCCTTGTCTCAGCCTAGCCCAGGAGCATGTGTTCCTGGCAGAGGAGAGCGCTGGGGGTGGAAGAGGGTTCCGGCCGCTGGTCTAATCCCTTATTTCCTCTCACCCAGACGTATGTGGGCAAACCATGAGCGCACCCCCTCCCAACACCAAAGAAGAAAGAAAAAGAAACTAGAAAATACAACTAGTTCGGAAAGACCCAAGGCCGGCAAGGCACCCTAGAAGTTCCTGCGG
>NW_006416765.1:0-487 GCF_000296735.1 Chrysochloris asiatica | reverse complement strand
AAAAGGTTTATTATAGGAAAGATACTTGAAAGCTGAGACAAGGAGGGCTTCAGGCAAAGCTTAACTCCTTTCTTCCCAACAAAATATCTGCTCCGACTTAATAAAGATTTTAGGAAGGGAAAAGGGATTCATAAACACATATGGGGATTCCTGGGAAATTGCCCAGATAACAGGAGTCCTGGTGTGGTGCTACAAGATAATGAACTAGACTGCAAAGTCGATTTGAACCCTAAGGTCGTTGGTTCAGGCTCACTAGCTGCTCCTTGGAAACCCTATACACCATCTCTATGGTTCGAAATTGACTCTAAGTTACTTAACAACAACAACATGCTAACTGGGTGCATGCACAGTATTTCTTCAAGATGGATTCCTCCACAAAGGCCTCTGATAGGAGCAGACAAACTTATTATGGGATGTTGTTCTTCAGCACTCTGGTTCTAGCTCCTCCCAGGGCCTGGCATTCTCTGCCCCCAAAGAAAGGTCATCC
>NW_006416764.1:3166-3834 GCF_000296735.1 Chrysochloris asiatica | reverse complement strand
GACAGACAATAAAATATGTTCATATACAGAGAGCTACCTACTTGGCAGATCAGTCCAACATATCCATATATAGAGAGCTAACTATATGGTAGACGTGTCCAAAATGTCTAAATATAGAGAGCTAGCCAAATGGCAGTGTAGTACAACATTTCCACATACAGAGTTCTAACTACATGGCCGATGAGCCCATCTTGTCTATAAACAGACAGTTAACTACATGGCAGAGTAGTGCAACATTTCCATATACAGAGTTCTAGCTTCATGGCAGATATGTCCAACATGTACATTTACTGAGAGCTAGCTACATGACAGAGTAGTCCAACCTGTCCATGTTCAGGGTAGTAGCTACATGGCAGATATGTCCAACGTGTCTATATACTGAGAGCCACATACATGGCAGACAAGTCCAATATGTTCATATACGGAGAGCTACCACCTTGGCTTTGGACATATTATCCATAGGAAACAAGCGTTGGAGAAGGATGTCATGCTGGGTAAGTTGGAGGGTCAGAGAAAAAGAGGAAGACCTCTAACGAGATTGATTGGCCAGGTGGCATCATTGATGGAATCAAGTGTGGCAGTGGTAGTGAGGTTGGCCCAGGATCTGACATTGTTTCATTCTGCTGTGCATGGGGTTGCTATGAGTCGGTTCTGACTCGATGGCACCT
>NW_006416764.1:0-587 GCF_000296735.1 Chrysochloris asiatica | reverse complement strand
AACATATCCATGGACAAAGAGCTACCTACATGGCTGACGAGTCCAAAATTTCCATGTATAAACAGCTAGCTACATGGCAGGGTAGAGCATCATTTTCATACATAGAATTCTAGCTACAAGGCAGATGAGTCCAAAGGCTTCATATACTGAGAACTAGCTACATGGCAGAGTTGTCCAATATGTCCATATAAAGAGTTCTAGCTACAAGGCAGATGAGTAAAACTTCTTTATATTCAGAGAGCTAGCTACATGGCAGGGTAGTGCCACATTTCCATAATCAGAAGGTCAAGTTATGTGTCACGAGTAGTGCAACATTTCCATAATCAGAGTTTGAGCTACTTGGCAGATTTGGACCATGTGTCCATAAACTGAGAGCTAGCTACATGGCAGAGTAGTCCAACGTTTCCAAATACAGAGTTCTAGCTACATGGCATATGTGTCCAACTTGTCCATATACTGAGAGCTACCTACTTGCAGATAAGTCCAAAATACCCATGCACAGAGAGTTAGCTACATGTCAGATGAGTCGAAAATGTCCATATACAGAGAGCTAGCTACATGGCAGGGTAGTGCAACATTTCCATATA
>NW_006416763.1:2731-4000 GCF_000296735.1 Chrysochloris asiatica | reverse complement strand
TTGTTTCTGTCCAAACTATATTCCTTTTGTTTCTTTCTCTTGCATTATTGTACAGGCTGGCACCTCAAGTGCAGTGGTAAGTAAAAGTGATAATAGCAAAAAGTCTTCCCTTGTTTCTGATTTTGCTGAGAAAGTATTCAATCTTTAGCCATCAAGCATGGCATTTGATTCAGGTGTTTTGTGGATGCCCTTTATTAAATTAAGGAAGTTCCCTTTAATTCCTAATTCCCTGAGACTTTTTAATATGAAGTAGATGCTGGATTTTGTCAAGTGCTTTTTATGCATCTTTTGAACTTACTCTCTTTAATTAATCATTTGCCTATTTATCAATCCCTTTGGCTACATTATTGACAAATTCTTACAAAATATTTTCAATGACATTACTGTCCTGCTTAACAAATAGTTAAACAAGTTCACATGTGTTTAGCCCATACAGAGCAGAACTAACAGTATTAAACACAGATCTCTCTGATAGCAAAAACTTTGTGTTCCAGTTTTTTCCACAAAGATTAGTTCCAGAGAAAATGTGAGAAAGATGTTAGACAATAGCACAAATATTTCTTCTTATGAAGCCCATTGACATGTCTAAAGAGAATTGGGCCAGAATTCCTGATCCAGCACTTTCCAGAATAAAACATGGAACAGACTTTGTTTTCATCCAAATGGAACTATGAGAAAATTAGTTAAACCTAAATAATTGCCAGTTTGGGTCTTTGACGAAAAGAAAAAAGAAAGCATAACATAAGGGATATAAAAACTGCAGTTCAGGACCAGACCACCAGGTAGTGTCTTACACATTCCTTTCACTCCCAATTATTGTTGTTGGTAAGTGCCATGGAGTCAGTTCCAATTCATAGTGACCCTGTCTGTATAGGGTCTCTGAGGAGTAGTTGGTGGGTTTCAGTCCAGTGCCGCAGTCCAGGGCTGATCCTACAGAGCTACACCAGTCAATATCTTTGTGGACTGCACTTTATCAAGGGAGACAAACTTTCAGGCTTTTGTGAGCAGCCAATGTACTAGAGCTTCATCTGTGGCTAGTGATCACTCTTTAGGTTCCTTGCAGTTTGCTTGTGATTTGAAAAAGCCTACAACATATTTGTCTAAACTAATTAGAAAAATGTT
This sequence comes from Chrysochloris asiatica, assembly GCF_000296735.1. Classification (NCBI taxonomy): domain Eukaryota; kingdom Metazoa; phylum Chordata; class Mammalia; order Afrosoricida; family Chrysochloridae; genus Chrysochloris; species Chrysochloris asiatica. The sequence goes on along the minus strand of NW_006416763.1, from coordinate 2,878 downwards.
TCTCATATATAGGATAATAACTTGATTCTTTCTATATAACCAGCAGTATTTGAAGCATGGTTTGGGTTGTGTCACAATTATGAAGAAAGGATTTTATTTCACAAGATTAGCAGAGGTTCATGAGAATATTCAAGAAGCCTAGGGTCT
>NW_006416763.1:1024-2001 GCF_000296735.1 Chrysochloris asiatica | reverse complement strand
CTCTCCCCACCTCCATTCAATTAAAGCACTCTTCATTTTCCACAGTAGTAAAATTTCTAGATACGTCTTGTAGACCTTAAAGTACTGGAAAGGAAGCGCCCATTCAAGGACAAGTTATCTTAAGATACTGTAAATGATACTAATTGTGTGTCCATTTGAAATATGTAAGTTGTGCTATAACAAATCATCCTGTCCAGTGTAACCACTGTCCACATAGTTGAACTCCTGGGATCCAGAAAATATACCTCTCCATGTTCCCCATGACACTTCCTTGCTTGGACCAGAAGCCATCAGATAAGGTTGGAAGGAGTCTCCGACTTCCCTTGTTTCATTCTGTAACCACACTGATTTACTTTCCACCAACCTAGGACATGAACATGGGGTCCTCAGCCCTGTCACCACCCTCTGCTGTCAACATTGGCTGATGCGCTGTTTTAGCTCAGGTTTTATATTGGTGGCAAGAAGAGTCACTAGGGTCACTCAGACCTGCCTGTTCCCAAAATCCTTGGTAGTTAAACTTGGAGAAAGGTCACATGAAGACATTTGTAGGCACACATGAACCCTCTGAATGTTTTCTTTTCCTGACATTGCTTTGCTTTTAAAAATGGAAGAATTTTTCAACAAAAAACCACAAGTATATAAATAGTAATATTGAAACTAAGACATTAACATAAATATTGTTAAATAAGCTCATCATTTTCCCTCTAATCCTCATGGGAAAAAATCTGGAAAAAATAGATTACAGAACAATGTTATGCAATATGTTTATAATTTTAGTCAAATTAGATAGGCCAAATATTTGGGAGAGTTACCAAAATCAAGGAGTGTGGCGCTGTTGGTTAATGCACTGGACTGCAAGGTCGCTTTGAACCGCAAGATCGGCAGTGCAAGCCCCAGCCACTCCTCAGAAACCCTATATAGGGTTGCTATGAGTTGGAACCGATTCTCCAGCACTTAGCAACAACAACCAAAATCAA
>NW_006416763.1:0-517 GCF_000296735.1 Chrysochloris asiatica | reverse complement strand
GTTTCCAAACTTTATATAATCTTTATAGAAACAGTTTGTCACATTTTTCTTCTGCAAAATTGTTGATGGCTTAGAAATGTAAACAGGCAAGTACTCTTTACTATTATCCCAGATCTAAAGGAAAGAATTCATCAAATTAGTGTCAGGAACATCTTCAAGTCACTTGGGATTTAATAAGAAAAAATATAGCAACATATTTACAAAGAACAAGTCATCCTTACATTCCTGAACTAAATAACTTAGTTATGTTGCATTTCATTTGTGTGTATGTATTTATGTTTTCTTCACTTTTTAGTGAACAACAACAACCACTTTTCAAATTGTGGTTTTGACATAGATTTTATGTTTCCCTGGACCCATCAACTTTGACTTTTATCTTTCATTATTTTTTTTTTAAGTTTTTATTGTGAGTTGAGTGAAAATTTACAGGGATGATCATCAGTTTTGCATTCAAAAAGCTCATACACTTTGTTCCATTACAATGAATCCCTTCCATGTACCATTAGTTAACAGTATT
>NW_006416762.1:3383-3848 GCF_000296735.1 Chrysochloris asiatica | reverse complement strand
TCAGTTATAAGCAGAAGACGGATTTATAAGCTTTCTATGTTGATATTTCTGACTATTCCTTTTTCTTCCCTTCTAGTGTCTATTTTATAATGGTAAGCAGAGGAAATCAAGATTCAAAAGACAGCTAAGCATCTTAAAATTATTTCTCCCTTTTTCCCCATTCCAACCATGTCTCAATCCCTGTATCCCAGAACCCTTTTGTTCCAGGGATGTGCATACATCATTCTTTACCTCTGTCCCACATAACCCATGCAAACCTGCCTAATGGTTCTCCCATCTGCTTTGCTCTTCCATTCCCCTCCCTTTCTTGTATATTGACCCTCTCCCTAGCACCCAAGCTATCCTGTGTCTATTCTCTGTCCTGAGCTCCACCTTCTCCTCCCTCCCCTCTCCCCACCCCTCACATCCCAGCAACCAGCAAAGAATCGCCCCTTTAGTATGAGTTCTGTTTCTTAGTTTTTTACA
>NW_006416762.1:1537-2040 GCF_000296735.1 Chrysochloris asiatica | reverse complement strand
AAAGTTTTGATTATAATGTTGTGTTTGATTAATATCTTTGCTGGATAAAGGAGTCTTAGTTGGCAGATTTTTTTCAGGGTTTTATATATGTCTTCCTATTCCATTCTTGCCTGCATGGTTTCTGCTGAGAGATTCAAACTTAATCTGACTTGCTTGCCTTTGTATGTAACGCTTCTCTTTTTTTCCTAGCTGCTTTCAGGAATGTCTCCTTACCTTTGATTTTGGAGAGCTTGATTACGATATGTCTCAGTAATTTTCTTTTGGGGTCTATCCTTTCTGGGATTTGTTGAGCTTCTTGAATGTTTATCTTTTCACTTTTCAGGATGTGAGAGAAATTTTCTTACAGCAACTTTCAGCTATCTCCTCTGTGTGATTCTTCCTTTTCCAGAATGCCATTAATTCTTAAGTCATTCCTCTTCATGTTGTCCAATATGAATCTTAGACCTTCTTCTGTTTTTTTAAATCCTTTTTTCTGCTTACTCTTCTATCTTAGTGTTATTGAG
>NW_006416762.1:0-1387 GCF_000296735.1 Chrysochloris asiatica | reverse complement strand
TTATGCTTTCTGATTGCTTCCAGGTAGGTGTGATCAGGAGGTGGACTTCCCTTTTCAATCTTCTTGTTGCTTTACTCAGAGTAACTTTTGCAGGTGTCCTCTGCCTCCCTGGTATATGGCAGTTGGTATTGATTCTTGCCTGGATTGTGGTGTTTTCTAGGGTGTGATTGTTGCTTGACTATATGGCAGCAGTTTCTGTTTCTTCTTTGGTAATATAGGGAGAGAACAAGCCCCCAAATGTAAAAGTGGGAACAAAAACGAACAAAACAGGAACAGCAAAAAAACACCAAAAACCAAACACACATTAAAAAAAAACAAAAAACTAGATTGGATACTGTAGTCTATAATCACAGAAAATGGAGAGGAGGGAGAGTAGGAAGAAAAAAAATCTGTAGCCTAATATGAGTATGACTTTAATATCCTTTTACAGCTTCTTGACTCAAGGCCATCTGATAAATTTCAAGATGCCACTGTTGGTTCTTATGCTGTACCTCAGGATTTAAGTTTTGGCCTTTTTTAAACTCTCTCCCTCTCCACACCCCCTGTTCTGGCCTTTTCTCTATGAATAAACAGTTCAAGGATGGCTGTGGCTATTTTGAGCTGCTTGCCCCTTTAAATGCTGAGAGTATATGTGCATATGCGTGGCAAAATAACCCACCAGAATGGGGAAAGAGGGAGAATAATGTTAAGATGCTTGGCTGTCTTTTGAATCCTGGTTTTCCTTGCATTATATTATAAAATAGATATTGGGGCGGGGCGGGGGGAGGAGGAGAGAAAGGAATAGCCTGAAACATCATCATAGAAAGCTTGTAAGTTTGTCTTCTGCTTATAACTGATTGTTGTTGTTGTTGTTGTCAGGTGCCATTGAGTTGGAACCGACTCATAGTGACCTCATGCACAGAAGAACGAAACAATGTCCAATCCTGGGCCAAATCACTACCGCTGCCACACTTGACGCTATCAATGATGCCACCTGGCCGATCCATCTCGTTGGGGGTCTTTTTTTCTCTGACCTTCCATCTTACCAAGCATGACATCCTTCTCCATTGACTGTTCCCTCCTGACAATATGTCCAAAGTATGAGAGACGGAGTCTAGCCATTTTGGCCTCCAAGGAGCACCATGGCCACACTTCATCCAAAACAAATCTATTGGTTATTTTGGCAGTCCATGGCATTTTTAGTATTCTCCTCCAATGGGCTACACTGTGCCCAGTGAAGGAGGCTTCCTGTGCAGCCTCTGCAATACATTAGACTGTAGGTGGAAGTCTGAACCACACCCAGAACTCCAGAGATGGGAAATTCCCACTTGAAAGGATGAGCAGACCAGCCTGAAGTGGATAGAAGAACAGAAGATACTTCTTGAAAGAAAGACCTACAGGAAAAATA
>NW_006416761.1:2403-4041 GCF_000296735.1 Chrysochloris asiatica | reverse complement strand
TGCCAGGGTCGTATTCTTCCACCATACTTATTCAATCTATATTCTGAGCAAATAACTTGAGAAGCTGAGTTATATGAAGAAAAATGTGGCATGAGGTTGGAGGAAGACTCAGTAACAACCTGCAATATGCAGATGATACAACCTTGCTTGCTGAAAGTGAAAAGGACTTAAAATACTTACTGGGTTGCATCTTAGTGTAAATAAAACAAAGATCCTGTCCACTGGAGCAATAAATAACATCAAGATAAGTGGAGAAAAGATTGAAGCTGTCAAAGATTTCATTTTGCTCGGATCAACCATCAACACTCATGGACAGAGCAGTCCAGAAATCAAACAAATTTGCATAAGGCAAATTTGCTGCACAACACCTCTTTCAATAAAGTGTTCAAGAGCAAAGATGTCAGGATCCAAGCCACGGTCCTTTCAATAATCTCATATACATGTAAAAGTTGGCCAGTGAATAAAGAAGACCACAGAAGAGTTGATTCATCTGAGCTACGGTGTTGGAGAATATTAAAAGTACCACGGACCACCAAAAGAACAAACAAGTCTGTGTTAAAAGTACAGTCAAAATGGTTCTTAGAAACCAGGATGGCCAGATTTTGTCTCTCATGCTTCAGACATATTATCAGGAGGGATCAGTACCGAGAGAAAGACATCATATTTTGTAAAATGGAGGATCAGCAAAAGAGAAGAACACCCCAACGAGATGGGACAACAACAAGAACCTACAACAGAATGAAACACTGCCTGGTCCTGTGTCAACTTCACAATCATTGTTAAGCTTGAGCCCACTGCTGCTACCACTATGCCAATCCATCTTGCTGGGGGTCTTCCCTCTTTTTTGTTGACCCAGCACTTTACTAAACCCTTGTTCCTGGTCCTCATCTGAATCTGGCTTGAATCTCTGGCAGTTCCCTGTCAATGCACTGTTGCAGCCATTTTGTAATTATCTTTATCAAAATTCTACTTGCGTGTGATATTAATGATATTATCCGATGATTTCAGCATTCTGTTGGGTCATCTCTCTTTGGAATGGGAACAAAAATGGATCTATTTCAATCAGTTGGCCAGATTCCAAATTTCTAGGTACAGATGAGTGAGTGCCTCCAGTGCAGTATCAGTTTGTAGAAAGATTTCAATATTTTGCCCATAGAATCTTTCAATATTATAAGTCAAGGCTTGGATTTTTACTTCAGTTCCCTCAGCTTGAAAAATGCTGAGCATGTTCTTTTCTTTTGGTCTTTGCATATTTCATTATAATATTTGACTTTGTCCTCTCAAGCTGACTTTTGAAGTATTTATTCAGCTCTTTTACCTTCTCATTTCTTCCATTTGTTTGAGCATCTCTACACTGTAGAGCAAGTTTCGGAGTCTCTTCTGACATCCATTTTGACATTTTCCTTCTTTCTTGTCTTCCTAATGACCTTTTGTTTCTCTTCTTATAGGATGTTCTTGATGTCATCCCACAACTCTTCTGGTCTTCGGTCTTTCATGCCTAATGCATCAAATCTGTTATTCAGATGATCTCTAAATTCAGGTGGGATATGTTCAAGGTCATATTTTGGCTCTCATGAACTTGTTTTCATTTTCTTCAGCTTCAGCCTGAACTTGCATCTGAACAATTGATGTTCTGTC
>NW_006416761.1:0-763 GCF_000296735.1 Chrysochloris asiatica | reverse complement strand
ATGCAGGAAAGCTATGAGTTGGAACCGACTCCAAGGCACACCACCACTACTACCACAACCACAACAGGAGTAGACTGAGTCAACAGAGACAAGAAAATCATTAAAGAAAATTTTAAATGCTCAGAACAGAAATATGTTTCTAAACAAAAAGAGCTCTTTTAATTTCTAGCAAACTTGATAAAGGACAGATGTAATATATATAGGCATATCTACATAAAATTTCAGTTCAGAAAATTAAATAAAGAAAAGATTCTATTAGGTTGTGTTGTTACTTGCTGTCAAGTCAAGTCCAACACATGGCAACCCTATATGTGCAGAAAAGAACTGTAGCATTTTCAAAGCTGTGACCTTTCAGCAGTAGATCTCCAAACCAATCTTATGTTCTTTTACTTACTAGTCAAATGCTTAACAGTTTGAACCACACAGGGACTCCTCTATAAGGAAAATATATGGGTCTAAAAAGGGAAGAGCATCATATACAAACTATCAGGAATCAAAACTTCTCAACAATATTGGACATTAGAAGATAATGAAATGATTCAAAAATCAAATTATTTCTAACTTTTAATACTATATTCAGCCAAACTACAACTATCATAAGTAAAAATAAAGACATTTCACATATAAAATATCTCTCAAAAGCTTTATTACCCAAACACTCATTCTCCTAGAGGATGTGCTCTACTAAATCAAGGAATTAAACCAAGAAAGAAGAAGACATAGGATATAGAAAGCCAGAAGCACCAGCACAGAATAAAGAGGA
>NW_006416760.1:3496-4388 GCF_000296735.1 Chrysochloris asiatica | reverse complement strand
CAACTGATTTTTGACAAAGTTCCTAGGTATATTGCATGGGGAGGAGATAGTCTCTTTAACAGATGGTGCTTGCATAACAGAAGTGATCTGCAAAAGATTGAAACAAGACCTTTACCTCATGTCCTATACAAAAACCAACTCAATATGGGTTAAAGACCAAAATGTGAATCCAAAATTATGAAGTTCATCAATGAAAAGATAGTAACAAATGTGAGGGCTCTTATTCAAGGCATGTACAGACTACCAAACATTTTGAAAACTACACAAATTAAAATACACAAAAATAAATGACTGGAACATACTAAAAATTAAAAACTTATGTGTATCAAAAGAGTTCCCCAAAAGAATAAAAGGAGAATCCACAGAATGGGAAAAATCTTGCAATGACACATCAGACAAGGGACTCATTTCTAAAATATGTAGAAAACTACAATCCCTCTACAAGAAAAAGTCAAATAACCCAATTAAAAAATGTACACAGGACATGAACAGACACTTCACCAAGGAGGAGATCCAGGCAGCCAATAAACATATGAAGAAATGTTCAAGATCACTAGCCATTGTTGTTGTTATGTGCCGTGGAGTTGGTTCCGACTCATAGCAACCCTGTACAGGATTTCAGAGGCTGGAAATCTTTACGGGAGCAGAAATTCTCATCTTTTCTCCCGCGGAACAACTGGTAGTTTTGAACTGCTGACCTTGTGGTTCGCAGCCCGATTCATAACCACTATGCTATGAAAGATGCAGATCAAAACAACCATGAGATATCATCTCATACCAGCAATAAAAGTGAAGATCAAAAAAGTAGAGGACAATAAATACTGGCGAGGATGAGGAGAGACTGGGACGCTCCTGCATTGCTTCTGGGATTGCAAAATGGTCCAAGCACTCT
>NW_006416760.1:0-508 GCF_000296735.1 Chrysochloris asiatica | reverse complement strand
AAACAGACCAGCAAAGTAAACCTACATTCAACAGAAGAAAGGAAATAATAAAAATTAGAGCAGAAATAAATGTGATAGAAAACAAAAATATTGACAGAATCAACAGGACAAGAAGCTGGTTCTTTGAAAGAATTAATAAAATTAGCAAATCATTGGCAACGTAACAAAAGAAAAGACAGAGAAAACACAAATAACACATATAAGAAACCACATGGGTGATATCACAACAAAACCAATAGCAATAAAAGGGATAATAGAATATTATGAAGAGAATAACAGAGTATTTATTTTCAACAAATTTGAAAATGTAGTGGAGCTGGACATGTTTTTAGAAAAGCATGACCTACCTATACTTACAAAGAGTGAAGTAGAAAACTTGAACAGACCTATAACAAAGGAAGAAATTGGCCAGGTCATCAAAAAACTCCTAACAAAAAAAAGTCAAGATCCAGATGGCTTCTCAGGTGAGTTTTACCAAACATTCAGGGAAGAGCTGTCACCAATTCTA
>NW_006416759.1:2566-3206 GCF_000296735.1 Chrysochloris asiatica | reverse complement strand
CCAACACTATAACTCAAAAACATCAATTCTTCTATGGTCTTCCTTATTCACTGTCCAGCTTTCGCATGCATATGAGGTTATTGAAAATACCATGGTTGGGTCAGGCACATCTTAGTGCTGTAGCTGACATCTTTGCTCTTCAACACTTTAAAAAGGTCTTGTGCAGCAGATTTGCCTAATGTGATACATCATTTGATTTCTTGACTACTGCTTTCATGAGTGTTGCTAGTTGATCAAAGAAGAATGAAGTTCTTGACAACTTCAATCTTTTCTTCATTGATGAGAATATTGTTTATGGCTCCAGTCCTTTAATCTATCCAATGCCAGATCATCAGGGTAAATGATAAATAATATGGCCAAAATATTCTTATTCTTTATGATGCCTATAGACAATTTTATGGATTTTACTGATTACTTTGATTTTATAGAAATCTTGTCAAGGGATAGTAGGCTGCATTTACTTCTAGATTTCTCAGGCAGTGTGCAAACAAAACAAACCTTTCCTTTTCCCCAGAAGCATGTGAAGAGTGGTCCAGTAGTATTTTGGGTCCTGCTACTTAGCGAACCTTAAGGTCAGTGGTTCGAAACTACCAGCCGCTCCGCAGGAGAAAGATGAGGCTTTCTACTCCCGTAAGGATTT
>NW_006416759.1:0-551 GCF_000296735.1 Chrysochloris asiatica | reverse complement strand
TCACAATTGTAAAGGTAGAAGTTTTGCAACAAAAACAGGGGAGTGGTTAATCTTACAGTCCAGAAACAGAGGACCCTAGGACCATCAAGGGAGACAAGCACAAGCAGAATGCAGGACCTTATCAAGAGAAGCAGCGACACCAGAGACAGAGGCAGAGATGGGGTCATGGAGAGGGGGCGCAGCTGAGGACTCCACATTCATGGGAAGAGGGAGACTAAGAGCTAGTGGTCAGGAGGCAGACTTGCAGAATGTGCCCTTTGGAGGTGTAAATTATTATATATGCCTGAGTTTTTTTTTGTTTTTGTTTTTTAAAGAAAGCTAAAGTGAATAGAGAGAAATACTGTTATCTGATGGTACATGGAGGGATTATAATCATTGTAATGAAACAAGGTGTATGATTTGTGGAATGTAAAACTGATGATCTGCCCTGTAAACTTTCACTCAATCCACGATAAAAACCTTAAAAAAAAAAAGAGTCAATGGCATCCACATGGAGGGGATTGTAATCATTGCAATGAAATGAAATACAATAGGATATAAAGCTAATGTTC
>NW_006416758.1:2609-3128 GCF_000296735.1 Chrysochloris asiatica | reverse complement strand
GCGACGTACCTCTCAGAATATGGACATGTTGGACTTCTATACTATGTAGTTAGTTTTCTGTATATGTAATTGTTGGACATATCTGCCATGTAGTTAGCACTCTGTATATTGATATGTTGGACTTTTCTTCCTTGTAGATCTCTCTATGTACATGGACTTATCTACCAGGTAGCTAGCTTTCTGGATATGTACATGTTGGAAATATCTGCATGTAGCTAACCCTCTGTGTATGGACATGTTGAACTTTTCTGCCATGTAGTGTTCTGTATATAGACATGTTGGACATATCTTCCATGTAGCTAGCTCTCTGTATATGCACGTGTTGGAATTATATGCCAGGTAGCTAATGCTCTGTATATGGATATGTTGGACTAACCTGCCATGTAGCTACCTATCTGAATATGGTCATGTTGGACTTATGTGCCATGTAGCAAGCTCTCTGTAAATGGACTTGTAGGACTTATCTGCCATGTAGCTAGCTTTGTGCATATTGACATGTTGAATTTATTGGCAATGTAG
>NW_006416758.1:0-1124 GCF_000296735.1 Chrysochloris asiatica | reverse complement strand
CTCTCTGTATATGGACATGTTGGTCATATCTGCCATGTAGCTAGCTCTATGTATATGGACATTTTTGAAATATCTGCCATGTATCTAACTCTCTGTATATGGGAATGTTGGATTTAATCTGTAATGTAGCTAGCACTAAGTTTATGTACATGTTGGAATTATGTGCCATGTAGCTAGCTCTCTTCATATGGCCAAGTTAGACTTATCTGAATTATTCCAAGCTCTCTTCATATGGACGTGATGGATTTATGTGCCATGGATTTAGCTCTCTATACATGGACATGTTGGACTTACTTGTAATGTAGCTAGGTCTCCATATATTTATATTTTGGACTTATTTGCCATGCAGCTAGGTCTCTGAATTTGGACATGTTGGATTTACCTGCCAGGTAGCTAGCTTTGTGTATATGGAAATGTTGGACTTATGTGCGATGTAGCTAGCTTTCTGTATATGGATTTGTTGAACTTATCTGCTATGTAGTTAGCCCTCTGAATTTTGACATGTTCTACTTATCTGCCATGTAGCTTGTACTCTCTATATGGATATGTTGGAATTATCGACCACATAGCTAGCTCTCTCTATATGAACATGTTGGGTATATCTTCCATGTACTAGCTATATGAATATGGACATGTTGGACTGATCTGCCAGTTAGTTAGATGTCTGGATATGTACTTGTTGGAAATATCTGCCATGTAGCTAACCCTCTGTGTATGGACATGTTGGACTTTTCTGCCATGTAGTGCTATGTATATGGACACCTTGGGCATATCTTCCATGTAGCCAGCTCTCTGTATATGGACGTTTTGGAATTATCTGCAAGTTAGCTAATGTTCTGTATATGGATATGTTGGACTTATCTGCCATGTAGCTACCTATCTGAATATGGTCATGTTGGACTTATCTGCCATGTACAAGCTCTGTGTAAATGGACTTGTAGGACTTATCTACCATGTAGCCAGCTTTGTGCATTTTGATATGTTGAAATTATCGGCGATGTAGCTACCTCTCTCTATATGGACATTTTCAGTGTCTCTGCCAGGTCACTAGATCTCTGTATATGGACATGATAGATTTATCTGCCAGATAGCTAGCTTTGTATATATGGACATATTGAACTTAT
>NW_006416757.1:3765-4228 GCF_000296735.1 Chrysochloris asiatica | reverse complement strand
ACAAAATCCTATACAAAGAAAACTAAAAAACACTGATACAAGAAACTAAAAGAGACTTACAAAAATGGAAAAATATACCATGCTCCTGGATAGGAAGACTTAACATTGTAAATATGTCAATACTACCCAAAGCAATCTATAGATATAGTGCAATCTCAATCCAGATTCAAATGGCATTCTTTAAAGAGATGAGAAGAAAAAAAAAACGATTACAAACTTCATGTGGACAGAAAATAGTCCTTGGATCAGGAAAGCACTGCTTAAGAAAAAGAACAATATTGGAGGCCTCTTATTCTCTGGTTTCAAATTTTACTAAATGGCTACAGTGGTCTAAACAACTTGGTGTTGGCACAATGAAAGATACAGGTCAATGAAAAAGAATTAAGAACTCAGAAATTAATCCAGCCACATGCAATCAACTGATCTTTGAATAAAGACTAAAATACATTGAATGTGGAAGAGA
>NW_006416757.1:2484-3665 GCF_000296735.1 Chrysochloris asiatica | reverse complement strand
ATGCCATTTGTAGTAGCTACCCAAAGGATGAAATATTTAGAAATAAATCTAACCAGTGAAACAAAATCCTATACAAAGAAAACTAAAAAACACTGCTACAAGAAACTAAATGGGATTTACGAAATTAGAAGAATATACCATGCTCTTGGATAGAAAGACTTAACATTGTAAATATGTCAATACTAAACAAAGCAATCTATAGATATAGTGCAATCTCAATCCAGATTCAAATGGCATTCTTTAAAGAGATGAAAAAAAAAAAAAAAAACGATTACAAACTTTATGTGGACAGAAAACAGTCCTTGGATCAGGAAAGCACTGCTTAAGAAAAAGAACAATGTTGGAGGTCTCTTATTCTCTGGTTTCAAAATTTACTAAATGGCTACAGTGATCTAAACAACTTGGTGTTGGCACAATGAAAAAGAATTAAGAACTCAGAAATTAATCCAGCCACATGCAATCAACTGATCTTTGAATAAAGACTAAAATACATTGAATGTGAAAGAGATAGTCTTTTAAACAGATGGTGGAAGCAAAACTGGAAATTGATATGCAAAAGAATGAGATAAGACCTTTATCTCACACCATATACAAAAACTAACTCAGCATGGATTAAAGACCTAAATGTAAATCCCAGAAATATAAAGGTCATCATTGAAGAAATAAGGATAATTTAAGGGCTCTACTATAGGGCACATATAGACAATCAAACAATCATGTAAACAATAGGAGTCAAAATAGATGACTGGAACAGATTAAAAATTAAAAACTTATGTGCATCACAAGATTTCACCAAAAGAATAAAAAGGGAGCCCACAAATGGGAAAAAAAATTTTTGCAAAGACATTTCAGACAAGAGACTCATTTCTAAAATGTATAGGAATTACAATATCTCTACAAGAAAAAGACAAATAATCAAATTTTAAAATGTGTACAGGACATGAACAGACACTTCACCAAGGAAGAGATTTGGGCAGCCAACAAACATATGAAGAAATGTTCATGATCACTATTCATTGTTGTTGTTGTTGTTATGTGCCGTGGAGTCAGTTCCAACTCACAGCGACCCTGTACAGGGTTTCCGAGGCTCTAAATCTTTACAGGAGCAGAAAGCCTCCTCGTTTTCCCAAGGAACAGCTGGTAGTTTTGAACCGCTGACCCTGAGGTTAACAGCCCGATTC
>NW_006416757.1:0-1787 GCF_000296735.1 Chrysochloris asiatica | reverse complement strand
ATAGGATTCTTGTTAAGACTTTGTAAACTATGGAACCTTAGGGGGAATCCTCAGCCCCATCCACAACTTTCTGAGGTGAGACATTCCCACTTGAAAGGACATGCAGACCAACCCAGAGCAATTAGAGGAACAGAAGATACTTTTGAAAGAAAGACCAACAGGGGAAAAAAAACAACAAACTGTTGGCTGTTAACAGAAGAAGCAAACTTTCATCTGGGAGCCATCAGGGCAACAAAAGTCAGCCCATCAGGATAAACCCCCTGCCAAAACTGACTTGTGTATTCCCTTTCAGTTTCATTCTTTGATTACTTTATGTGAAGACTCCATCCCTCTAACTTGGAATGTTGAGCAACTTCATCAAGTTACTCAAAATGTGGCAATTTACACTTGCTTCCTGTATCAAACTTCTTTGTCTTCCTCTAGTTGAGTTCTGATCATCAAGCCATCCAAGCTAGGTCAAATGAATACTATCTGCATAATATTTGGGAGTTCTTGCATGCCTCCCTCCCACTTCAGATAAACTGGCCACTTCATTCTCAGCTCTAGTCCCCAGTGGCTTGGTCAGTGCCCATAAATAAGCTCAGGAGTTCCCAAGTCTTCCTAACGTTCAGACCAGACAGTCCTTCCTCTTTTCCTTCTCATCTCAAAGTTAACAAGTGTTTACAGAATATGATGAAACTTAGACCATGTCTTCATTGTTACCTTCCCCCCACTTTCTCTCTTGGTCTACTTGACCTAGTCACTGAGTACAATGGGTTGATACTGACAAGCAACTTAGACAATGGCTAAAGGTGAGGCTGTAAAGGTATTAAATGGCCATCTTACAAGTTTTCAAGAGTGTGCTTAGTTTCAGAACAAGGTGGAGTAAGGTAGAGTCCCCACTGAATAGTTTTCTTATTGCCTAGTAGGGCCTTATGAAAAGGCCTGGGGAGGATGGCGATAGTATTAATTTGATACAATAGTGAGTAATTTTTTGCATGACTAATTGCAATTGTTACAACTGTAAGGACGTTGGGTAATGTAATGGTTACGAGTCAAACTGCTAATCTTCAGGTTAGCAGTTCAAAACTACCAGCTGTCCCATGGGAGAAAGATGAGGCTTTCTGCTCCCATGAAGATTTATAGCTTCAGAAAACCTATACAGGGTCACTGTGAGTCACTACTGACTCCAGAGCATTCTACCACAACCATCAACACTATTAGCCAATGGTGCAAGGAGGGAATTGTAATCCTTGCAATTAAACAAAATATGATTGGTTGAGTGCAGGGTTGATGAGCTGCCCTGTAAACTTTCACTTAATTCACAATAAAAGCTTTAGAAAATAAAAATGCCAATACCAGTTCATTTCAGCTCACTAATACCTAGGATACTGATTTTTATAAGTCCCATTTCATTTTTTATTGTTTCCAATTTTCCTAAATTCATACTTTATATATTCTATGTTCTGATTATTAGAGCCTTGCAGATATTTCTTCTCATTTGAATTGTGCATCATCAGCAAATAAAGGTTCTGAAACCTTTGTTTTATTCACGTTATTGGAGTTCTGATGTGGAGCCATAGGACAAGCACTTGATCTTGAGGTCAGTTTGAACTTCAAGATTGGCGATTCAAACTCATCAGCCACTCCTCAAAAACCCTATATGGGGTCTCTATGAATTGGACTGATTCAACATAGCAACATTCATGTTAATAAGGTCAACTCTAGCTTGAGGAGGCAGTCATATTTTCAATGCCTTTCAATCTCAGGGGCTTATCTTCATGCAATGTACCAGACAATGTTCAAAT
>NW_006416756.1:3576-4192 GCF_000296735.1 Chrysochloris asiatica | reverse complement strand
TGACAGGGCAACATTTACATATACAGAGTTCTAGCTACACGGCATATGTGTCCAACATGTCCATATGCTGAGAGCTACCTACATGGCAGATCAGTCCAAAATATCCATGCGGAAAAGTATCTACATGGTAGACGAGTACAAAATGTTCACATATGGAATGCTAGCTACAGGGCAGAGTAGTGTATCATTTCCATATACAGAGTTGAAGGTACATGGCAGATAAGTCCAAAGTGTTCATATACTGAGAGCTAGCTACATGGCAGAGTAGTCCAACATGTCCACATGATGAATAGTAGCTACATGGCAAATGTGTGCAACATATGCATATACTGAGAGCTATCTACATGGAAGACAAGTCCCATATGTTCATATACAGAGTTGTAGCTACATGGCAGATGTGTCCAATGTGTCCATATACTGAGAGCTATCCACATGGAAGATCAGTCCAAAATATCCAAGCACAGAGAGATAGCTGCATGTCAGACGAGTCCAAAATGTCCATATAAAGAGGGCAAGCTACATGACAAACAAGCACAAATGTGCATATACAGAGAGCCAGCTACATGGCAGAGTACTCCAACATGTCCATATACAAGGTTCTAGATACATGGCAGAT
>NW_006416756.1:0-1376 GCF_000296735.1 Chrysochloris asiatica | reverse complement strand
CAGATGTGTCCATCATGTCGATATACTGAGAGCTAGCTACATGACAGAGTAGTCCAACATGTCCATATAAAGGGTAGTAGCTACATGGCTGATGAGTTAAACATGTCCATACACTGAGAGCTAGCTACATGGCAGACAAGTCCAAAATGTCCATATACGGAGAGCTAGCTACATGGCAGGGTAGAGCAACATTTCCATATACAGAGTTCTAGCTACATGGCAGATGTGTACAATGTGTTTATATACTGAGAACTAGCTACATGGCAGAGTAGTCCAACATGTCAATATACAGGGTACTAGATACATGGCAGATGTGTCCAATGTGTCCACATTCTGAGAGCTAGCTACATAGCAGAGTAGTCCAGCATGTCCATATACAGGATACTTGCTACATGTCAGATGAGTCCAACATGTCCATATACTGAGAACTAGCTTCATGGCAGACAAGTCCAATATGTTCGTATGAAAAGAACTAGCTACATGGGAGAGTAGTGCAAAATTTCCATATACAGAATTCTAGCTACATGGTAGATGTGTCCAATGTGACCATATACTGAGAGCTAGCTAAATGGCTGACAAGTCCAATACGTTGATATACAAAGAGCTACCTACTTTGCAGATCACTCCAACATATCCATGTACAGAGAGCTAGCTAATTGGCAGATGAGTCCAAAATATCCATATACAGAAAGCTAGCTACATGGCAGTGTACTGCAACATTTCAATATACAGAACTCTAGCTACAAGGCAGACGAGTGCAACTTGTATATGTACAGAGAGCTAGCCACATGGCTAACTAGAGTAGTGCAACATTTCAATATACAGAGTTCTAGGTACATGGCAAATGTGTCTAACATGTCTATATACGGAGAGCTAGCTACATGGCATAGTAGTCCAACAAGTCCAAATACAGGGTACTAGCTACATGGCAGAGGACTCCAACATATCCATATACTGAGAGTTAGATATTTTGTAGACAAGTTCAAAATGTCCATATACAGAGAGGTAGCTACATGGCAGGGTCGTGCAACATTTCCATATACAGAGTACTAGCTACATGGCAAATGTATCCAACGTGTCCATATACTGAGAGCTAGCTACATGGCAGAGTAGTCCAACATGTCCATACACAGGGTATTAGCTACATGGCAGATTAGTCCAACATGTCCATATACTGAGAGCTAGCTACATGACAGACAAGTCAAATATGATCATATACAGAGAGCTACCTACTTGTCAGATCAGTCCAACATATCAATGTACGGAGAGCTAGCTACATGGCAGATGTGTCCATCATGTCGATATACTGAGAGCTAGCTACATGACAGAGTAGTCCAACATGTCCATATAAAGGGTAGTAGCTACATGGCTGATGA
>NW_006416755.1:2298-3377 GCF_000296735.1 Chrysochloris asiatica | reverse complement strand
ATTATTGGTCTATGTAGAGTTTCCTCATGAGCACAATTAAGTGCCTGGAACACCCATTCTTCATAGATTGATATAATCCTCACAGTCAAAAGTCTTTGCATAGCCAGTATAGTAAAAGTAGGCATCTTTCTTCTATTCTTTGCTTTTAGCCAAGGTTTATTTGATGTAAGCATTAAAATCCCTTGTACATTGTCCTTTTTTGAATCCGGTTTGAATTTCTGGTAACTCTCTGTTTATGTACTGATGCAGTGTCACATGGATACTATATGACAAATTAAGACTTTGACAGGGAACCTGATGAGTCTCAAAACCACTTCTAGATATTAAGCCATCTTCCTCATGCTATGGCCTAAAATTTAAGAAATTAAAGCTATGAATTCTAGAATGATATTTCAGAATCATTATACACATAAGGACAAGTAAAAAAGCATTGCTTCAAAATCATTGAAACATTTATTTGATAAAAATATCAAAATGTTAAACTATTGTTTTCCATCATATTCTGTACATGTGTGAAGGTGGTGTTTTTATCTCTCTACCTCTTCCCCCCAAATTTAGTGCTCTTTGATTAATATCATGACAAAATTACAACTTTGGCATTTTTGAGAGTCTCAAATAATGTTTCTTTTCAATGTTCTTTGAAGTCTGAAGGGACAAGATTCTGGCTGTTGGATGGATGTGGTAAGATTTCCCACTAAAATTCTCAATGACTGCTCTTTCCACCCTCTAAGAATGAGCGGGTGCATTGTTGTGATGACATTGCTCAATGATTTCTGAATTCTGTTGAGTAATCTTTCTTTGTAATGGGCACAAATATGGATCTTTCAGTTGACTGTCCAGGTAGCTAGTTTTCAAATTTCTTGGCATAGACAAGTGTGCACACTAATGCTGCATCAGTGTGTTGAAGCATTTCAATTTGTATTACTTTAAATCCTGGAGACCTGATTTTTTTGTCGATAACTTCATTACAGATGGACTTCTTTAAATATCATCAATTCTTGATCCTATGCTATCTCTTGAAATGGTTGAGCAATGACCAATTATTTTCAGTACAATGACTCTTTGTATTCCTAACAACC
>NW_006416755.1:0-568 GCF_000296735.1 Chrysochloris asiatica | reverse complement strand
TATTGAGAGATTTGTCTTCCAGCTGACTAGTTCTGTCTTCCATCTCTTCAATATTCTCCTCCAACACCATAACTCAAAGGCATCAATTCTTCTACGGTCTTCCTAATTCACTGTCCAGCTTTCACATGCATATGAGGTTATTGAAAAACCATGGCTTGGGTAAGGCACACCTTAGTCCTCAAGCTGACATCTTTGCTCTTCAACATTTTAAAAAGGTCTTGTGCAGCAGATTTGTTTAATACAATACATCATCTGATCTCTTGACTGCTGCTTTCATGAGTGTTGATAGTTGATCCAAGAAGATGTTTTGTTTTTCTTCTTCTTTGCCTTTCAGTGTATTGTCTATTTTTGATATTCTTTTATTCATCATTTGGACCTCTTTCTGTAGGTTTTGAATTGTTTTCAATACTGTATCTACCTTATTTGATTATTCCTGTAGTGCTTCCCTGACTTCTTCCTTATTTTTCTCAACTCCATTGTAAAGTGTTTTGAAACATTTTATAATCATTTTTTCTGAATTCCTTCTCTAGGATTTCCAATGCTTTCCCTCCTTCCAGAATGTAGTCCA
>NW_006416754.1:2070-2966 GCF_000296735.1 Chrysochloris asiatica | reverse complement strand
AGAGGGAGAGGGGCAGGGAATAAAGACTGAAAACAGGAAACCAGAGATTTCAATTTATAATGAAGACAACTACAAAGCAAAAAAGTTTAGTTGCCAAACTTCCAAATAATGAGGAAATCAAGTAGATTTCAAGATAAAACAGATGGCTTTAAATGGGGGGATAAATTAATAAATTACAGGGTAACCTCAAAGAAAATTAATATACTTTCACCTCAAAATAAAGAGGAAAATCTAAAGATTTTGTAAACATTAACACAACAGAAATGAAAATGAAAAGATAAGCCACAAACAAAATGAACTGAGACAAGAAAATTATGTGGAACAAAGAAATCAGCAGCATCATTGGAAAAACCCACAGAAAATTAACAATTTATACTTATCAATAATGACACTGAACATCAATGGATTAAATGTACAAGAGACAAGAGAGTAGCAAAATGAGTAAGAAAACAATATGCTGTCTACAAGAGACACACCTTAACACAAAGATAAAAATAGATTTAAAATAAAAGGATGGAATAAAATATATCAAGCTAACAGCAATCAAAAACGAGCAGAAGTGGCAATACGAATTTCTGATCAAATAGAGTTTAAGGCAGAAACCATCATAGGAGAAAAGAAAGACATTATCTTATGACTAAATGGTCAGTAACAAGATGAAAAAAACATAATAAATATTTATGCTCTCAATGAAAAAGGCTCAAAATATATAAATTAAATTCTAGTAAAACTGAGGAAAGAAATCGACCATTCCACAATAATGTTCATAGATTTTTAATACACCACTTTCAAAGAAGAATAGAACTAGAAAGAAACTCAACAGGGGCATAGAAGAACTAAACAGCACAATTGACCAACTGAACCTCATAGACTTTGACGGAGCACTCAACTCAACA
>NW_006416754.1:0-528 GCF_000296735.1 Chrysochloris asiatica | reverse complement strand
ATAGCATTGTACCTCATGACTGATCTGGATATGTTCTTTTTGACGATGAATGCAACACCATTCCTTTTCAATTTGTCATTCCCTGCATAATAAAATTAGAAATCAACAATAGAAAAATCAAGGGGAAGGAAATCAAATACATAGTTTTTAATGACACCCTGCTTAAAAGCTGTTGTTGTTGTTGTTGTTGTTAGGTGCCATCAAGTCAGTACTGACTCATAGCAACCCTATGCACAACAGAACGAAACACTGCCAAATCTTGGACCAACCTCATAATCGTTGCTATACTTGAGCCCGTTGCTGCTGCCACTTTGCCAATCCATCTCGCTGGGGGTCTTCCTCTTTTTCTCCAACCCTCCACTTACCAAACATGACATCCTTCTCCAGTGACTGGTCCCTCTTGTCAATATGTCTGAAGTATGAAAGATGAAGTCTAGCCATCCTGGCCTCGAAGGTGCACTCTGGCTGCACTTCTTCCAAAATGGATCTCTTGGTTCTTTTGGAAGCCCATGGCACTTTCAATATTCT
>NW_006416753.1:2538-3920 GCF_000296735.1 Chrysochloris asiatica | reverse complement strand
AGGTGTCACCAGTGGCTCTCCCTGTTTGAGTCTCCCAGCCACTGGAGGCTCCACACGAGCTGGTTCCCGCCCCACCCCCTCAAGCCCAAAGGAGCTGGGGATGCTGCGGCGCCCTTTTAAAAAGCCTGTAATTCCTTGCACAGTGATTTCTCAAAGAAGTGGGTCTAAGGTTCTGGCGCCCTAAGATTTACGCGGGCCGTGAGACTGTGAATTCCTACCTGGGAGGTTTAACTCGCGAGTTTCACCCCTGATCCCGGAGCCCCCACTCACCCGCACCACCTGGCCACCTGGCAAACCGGAAGCCCCTGATTTATTCTTGAAAGAGATAACTTTAGAGCTAAAGGTGTCATAGTTTTAATTTTGTGCTTTCTGCTTCACAGTTATGTGACCCATCACAAGAAATTTAACTTCTCTAAACCTTAACCAGAGTCTTGGTCTGTTTCTGTAGGATAAATATGGTACTGCTAACCACAAGGTTGGTGTTTCAAACCCATCATCGCTCCCTAGAAACCCTATATGTGAGTCAGAACCAATTTGACAACATTAACCAACAACAAGAAAAATGTTTCAAAAGCCGGCGGGGCTTGATGGTGGCTAAGGTGAAGGTGTAGTGAAGGTCGCTGTCAGCAAAAACTCAGAATTTCAGGCAAAAAAGAGGCAGGACAGAGCTTCAAAACTCAGACCCACAGAGATAGGAATAGTTTAAAGGTTTGAAGGCTTATAACCTGTGGAATTTGGAGCTGGAGTAAAAATCGCGTACTTTTGAATCTGCCGGCCGGGCTTGGAGGCCTGAGCCGACATCCTGGGCGAGACCAAGTGGTGGGACAAAATAGGAGCCACAGAGAAACCACAGAAACACGCTGCGAGAACCTTGGGAAAAAAGGTGCACAATACACTTTGCCAATTTAGTGTGCTTCTGAGTTTATTATTTTCTTTGGTGAAGGGTAATTGGTGTGCTCACTGTTTGCCCACCTCCATTCGGGTGAATAGAGGTAGGAGCTTAGCCGAGTGGCCACGACCCACCCTCAACTCTGGAGGCTTCTTCTGCCAGGAACCCGCACACTCAGCCCAAGCTGAGACGCGGATGTGCATCCCATTTGGTCTGCGTTTTTTCACTGGTTTGAGAGGAGTCCTGGCGTAGCACTGTGGGTTAAGACGCCACACTGCAAAGCCTTTTGAACTGCAAGGTCAGTGGTTCAAGCTCACCAGCTGCTCCTCGGAAACCTTATAGAGGGTCGCTATGGGTCAGAATTGACTTTACAGCACCTCACAACAAGGAGAGGAGGGCAGAAGTGACTGAAAGAGAGTTAGGACATTAAAGACATACTTATATTAATCTACAGATTATTATTATTTTTCTTCTTCCTCTTTTTCTTCTAGAC
>NW_006416753.1:1376-1853 GCF_000296735.1 Chrysochloris asiatica | reverse complement strand
AAGTCTCTCAATACCACTAAGATAGAAGAACAATCACAAAAAAGGATAAAAATTCAGAGGAAGGGATAAGATTCATGTTGGACAACATGAAGAGGAATAACTTAAGAATTATTGGCATTCCAGAGCAAGAAGAATCACACAAGTCCACATAGGAAATAGTCAAAGAACTACTGGAAGAAAATTTCTCTAACTCCCAGAAAAGCTAAAAGATAAACATACAAGAAGCTCAACAAACTCCAAGAAGGGTAGATCCCAAAACAAAATCACCAAGACATATCATAGTCAAGCTCTCCAAACTCAAAGATAAGGAGACACTTCTGAAAGCAGCCAGAGAAAACAGAAGGGTCACATAAAAAGGCAAGCAAGTCAGATTAAGCTGAGCTCTCTCAGCAGGAACCATGCAAGCGAGAAGGCAATGGGAGACATATATAAAACCCTGAAAGAAAAAAAAATTGCCAACCAAGAATCCTCTATCCA
>NW_006416753.1:0-410 GCF_000296735.1 Chrysochloris asiatica | reverse complement strand
GTGGGTGATTTTAATACACCACTTTCAAAAATGGATAGAAGAACCAAAAAGAAACTTGACAAAGACACAGAAGAACTAAACAACACAATCAGCAAACTGGACCTCATAGATGTGTACAGAGGATTCAACCCAACAACTGCACAATACACATTCTTTTCAAGTGCACATGGAACATTCTCCAGAATAGACTATGTATTAGGCCACAAAACAAATCTACATAAATTTACAAATATCAAAATACTACAAAGCATCTTCTGAGATCACAATGCTATCAAATTAGATATCAACAATAGGAAGACCTAGGAAATCAAGTCAAATACATGGAAACTGAATAAAAACCTGCTGAAAAGTGACTGGGTAGTAGAAGAAATTAAACGTGAATTCACAAAGTTTCTTGAAATAAATGAGAA
>NW_006416752.1:4231-4768 GCF_000296735.1 Chrysochloris asiatica | reverse complement strand
TAAAGGCAGCAATGAAGTGGCAAGCTAAGCCTTACAATATTCAGTGGGCTTCTGAGGACCCGGTTGGGAACCTGGTTGGCAAGCAGTATGAGGAGATCTGAGGACTCCTGGGCCCAGAGTCAGTGACGTGTCCTGCCGGGGTCCAGCCTCAACAAGGGAGTGAGCACACGAAGGTGGGATGTCTGGAGAGGCGAGAGAGAAAGAAACACTCGGAGAGTCCTGCTGCCAAGAATGCACACAGAACTAATTCTACTCCAGTCTTTTATTCTTATTAAGGAGGAACTTGACACAAAAGATAAAAATTAAAAAAAAAATGTGGTTGTTCTTTTGAGACAAGACACGATGATTCACAGGTTTTATCTTAAAATAGCTTATCAAGGGGATCATGCTTCTCGTGATAATCTAAAATCCTTTTTTCCATATAAAAAGATTAAGCAAGCTGTTACAGATTATCTATTGACTAATAATCCTTTCTTCCTTACTTCTGTAGCTCCAAGGAAGGTGAGAAACAGGTTTTAACATTTCTAATGAAGGTGA
>NW_006416752.1:0-691 GCF_000296735.1 Chrysochloris asiatica | reverse complement strand
GATAAAATAGACTGCAATAAATGGTCAGAAAAGTTAATGGACTATAAGGCAACCTCAATGAAAATGAACACTTCACAACATACCAATGCAATTGAAAGACACAGTGGCTACAACAATAGTCTCTTAAATAACAATTGTGAAGATGACATTTTTTCATTCAGTTGTTCATGGGGTCAGAATGAATATTAGTCACAATCAACACTACAGCACCTAACTACAATAACGATGAGTAAGATACTCAGGATATTTCTGTCTTTTCAGTATCCATTTATTTTTTTTTAACCAGTATTCTTTCTGGGCCTTCTTTTTTGATTTTAAGGAGTCTTTTTTTCATTCAATGATCTTCATTGCTAAAAATTAAAAAAAAATTTAATAATGTTTTTAAAATATGGATTCAAAAGCCAATTTTTACAAGGACATAGCCACAGAGGTCTATAGCTGAAAGTGAAGCATCCAACTGATACGGAGTGAGACAAGGAGCACAAGAACATCCAAAGTTGCAGACAGTACCCATTTGACCTAGCCTCAGTACCTTGATAATCAGAACTCGACTGTTGTTGTTGTCAGGTGCCATCGAGTTAGAACCACTCATAGCGACCCCATGCACAGCAGAACAAAACAATGTCTGATCCTGGACCAACCCACTACCGCTGCCACACTTGACGCCATCAATGCTGCCACCTGACCAATC
>NW_006416751.1:0-4106 GCF_000296735.1 Chrysochloris asiatica | reverse complement strand
CATGGAGGGGACTGTAACCATGGCAATGAAACGATATATGATAAGATGAATGTAAAACAAATGTTCTCCCATGTAAACGATCACATAATACACAAGAAAAATTTTTTTTTTAAAAAAGAGCAGATTACCAGAACTTTTCTCCCACGGAACCACTGGGTGAATTTGAACTGCTGGTCTTTTAGTTAGCAACTGAGCACTTAACCATTGTGCCATCAGGGTTCTTTACTAATGGTAAATTACAAAAACAGACAATAACCAAAAAAAAATAGCTGTTGAGTCAATTCTGACTCCAGTGACCCCATAGGACAGAGTAGAACTACTCCATAGGGTTTCCAAGGCTTCAGAGTAGCTGCTGTGTCTGAACCATCACATTTCAGTTGGCAGCTGTGTGCTTAACCACTGTGCCATCATGGCTTCTGTCTACTGGTCTGTGGCCCCCATGAATCCAGGTTGGAGGTGGCATATGTGGCTGTCATGTGACAGAAAAAGACAATCAGAGTTGTCTGGTGGTGTACAGTCTTGGAAACCTTGTGGGCCAGTTCTGCTGTATCTAGTAGAGCAGCAACCAGGAAAGCAGCTGAGGAATGCTCATGACACGATGGTTAAACACTCTACTGCTAATTGCCTGGGCAAACAACCTGGTAATCTGCTTCCATAAAGACTTAAGCCTAACGCTATGAGCAATTCCACTCTAGCTTATAGGGTCACTGTGAATCAGAACTGACAGCACGTAACAACAGAGCAGTGCTGGCTGATAGAAATAGCATAATTCCAGCTGACCTTCACCATCGTGGGCACCATTGCTGGCATCCTCATTATAGGCATGGTGATTGCATTTATCATCTCATCAAGATTAAATAACAAAAGGAAGGATGTTGAAGAATAGAACTTGATTGAGAATGACTTTCAAAATCTGAAACAGCAGCAAACAGGATTCACCAACTTTGGAGCAAATGGTAGTATCTTCCCTAAAGTCCAGACCGTGGCCTCCAAAGACAGACAGCTACAAAATCCATATGTAAACATGGGAGGTATGCCCCGCCCTGATGATTAGAGTGGTAAAAATTTGGGACCATCCATGATCCTCAATCTAATGTATAAGCCATTATTTTGAGTGTTTAGAATAATGGAAAAGTGAGCACCTATGAAGACCTAGTTAACCATCTGGGCTCTCTGGTATTTCTCTCCCATCCAACATCTTCCAACCTCTCTAAGTGGAAACTGTGAATACTTGCAATGAACAGATCTTATTTGCTGAATTAGTGCCTAGGTACAGCTCTTGGGTTACATCCAATTTATGGACAACTTGTGTTGCTAGTAGGTGTACTTGCCCTTTAACGTTATGTAAATTTGCTCTCACTTTGAAATGACTGAACTAACCCCTGGTGGTACTGGTGTTCCGTGGAGTCAGTTCTGACCCATAGCGACCCTGTACAGGGTTTCCCAGGCTGTAAATCTTTATGGGAGCAGAAAGACTCATCTTTCTCCCACGGAACAGCTGGCAGTTTTGAACTGCTAACCTTGTGGTTCGCAGCCCGATTCGTAACCACTACGCTACCAGAGCTCCTTGAACTAACCCCTACTGGCAACAAATTCTTCATCAGAATCACCTTTACTTGCTACATATGCAACTTTGAAATTATTGAAAAGGTATCAAGCCTTTTCTTGCCCTACAGTAACGCTAAATAAGAATATGTACCTGTTCAGACTTACCTACAAATTTGGCTTAAAGACTTACTTAAACTTAAAGATACGCTTAGGAATGGACTTCATTCATAACCCGGGGTTTCCCTGTAATTAAATGCACAGAGATACTATCAGTACTTATAAGAGCAGTGATTTTCTCAAATCTGTCCCAGATTCTGAGACAGTGGCTAGGTTTTGTTTTCCTGATAGGGCTTCAACAGCTAATTCTAATCTAAAGAAAACTTTTCAGCATTGTTCACTTTTGAGAGAATTATGTTCTTCAATTCATGGATGCAAATAGTGACCAAATTCTACTGGGAAAATTCTTAAATTTCAGCTGTGTGAAGGTCCCAGGGAAGGAGAAGAGATTTCGTCTTTCGAGATTCTCAGGTTCACACTCTGACAAGTTACAGCACTTCTATCCTTCAAATGTAGAGATTTGGGCTAGCATTCATTGAATTTCTGGAGGCTTGTGACTTGGCCTTAACATGAAAAAGATAAGAGACATGTCTCTCAGAATTTTGAGGAGAAGTGAGGGGGAATCCAGGAACTTTGGGATGTTAATTAGAAAGCCTGTCCACCATAGGGTGCATTGTAGAGGTTTGGGATTATCAGTAGATGGGAGGGGCAGGATAGGACCCATGACCAGGAGCAAGAGGAGCAGAAGCAAAGGGAAACTGGGACTGAAGAAGGAGCAAGGAAGAAGGTACCCAGGATCCATATTCTTTCCCGGATTCTCTAGCCTGATGGGCAAATGAACAGTTCCTCCTCTAATGTGGACCCAAGACTAGGAACCAACAAAAAGGGGTGAAAACAAGATCTCCAGGAGTAAGAATGTTAGGTGACTTTGAAATTGCAGGTATTCTGTTTGACTAAAGGTTCAATAGGGAACTTATTATGCTCAGGAGCCCAGATATCCAGCTCTTGATATAGGCTCCAGGCACCTCACCAGGGCCTCAGCCTTCCCTGGTGAGAGACTTTGCTGTGGTCTCCAACACATACCCAGCCTAGAGTGGGGGCAGTCTTCTTGCAAGTTTATTTTTATTTGTTATTGTTATTATTCATCCTTGTTAATTGTGAACAGTAACATAATAAAGTAACTTGGGTTAAAAAAAAACAACAACATAAAATAAATGCAAAGTTTGAAACAAAACCTGTCATTAAAAATCCAGAAAATTCTAAGATGTCAGAAATCGACAAAACATTGAAAAGGCAAAGGAGAAGATTCGAAGCATTGGAAGCCCAAATTAGTGAGCTTGAAGATAAATCTCTCAATATAAATATGCTAGAAGAACAATTAGAAAACAATAATGGAAAAAAAAGAAAAGCCTAAGAGTTATGTGGGACACCATGAAGAAGAACAACTTACAGTTGATTGGAATTCCAGAACAGGAAGAGACAATAAAAGCTCTGAGAAAATTATCGAAGAGTTGTTAGAAGACAACTTCCCTAAACATCATGAAAGATGAGACAATAAGCATAGAAGAAGCTGAACAAACCCCAAACAGGGTAGATCCCAAAAGAAAAATACCAAGACATATCATAATCAAACTTTCCAAAACCAAGGACAAGGAAGGAATGTACAAAGGAGAACCAATAAGACTAAGCTCTGATTTCTAAGCAGAAGCCATGTAGGCAAGAATACAATGGGATGATATATACAAAATTTTGAAAGAAAAAAAATTATCAACCAAGAATTATATACCCAGCAAAGCTGTCCCTTAAATACGACAGCAAAATTAGGACATTTCCTGATAAACAGAAATTAAAGGTATTCGCAATGACAAGACAGACTTTACAAAAAATGCTAAAGGGTGTTCCTAGGACTGAGAACCAACAACAGCAGACAACAACCTAATTACCATGCATGACAATACCACCCAGAAATCAATCCGATACAGAAGTATTTAAAGTAAAACAAACCTACAAGACTGAAAATAGGAAACCAGACATATCAATGTATAATGAAGTCAACAACAAAGCAAAAAAAGGGAATAGTTGTAGATACAGAACTTCCAAATGACAAGGAAGTAAAGCACATTTCAATATTAAACAGATTGTTTTAAGCAGGGGGAAAAAAATGAATTATAGAGTAACCACAATGAAAAATAATACACTTATATATCATAATAAAAAAGAGAAAAATTAGATTTAGTAAATTTAACATAACAGAAATGAAAATGAAAAGAAAATCCACAAAAAAATGAACTCAGCATAGAAAATTATATAGTACAAAGAATCCAGTAGCACTAAAAAAAACACACACATACAAAATGACAGCAATCAATTCATACCTATTGATAATTACACTGAATATAAATGGATTAAATATACCTGTCAAAGACATAAAGAATAGAGTGGATAAGAAAACAGGATCCTTCAATATGCTGTCTATAAGAGGCATATCAAAAAGATGGAGA
>NW_006416750.1:3190-4000 GCF_000296735.1 Chrysochloris asiatica | reverse complement strand
GTCATTCAACTGTATTTACTTCTATTCCCTCTGTTTTGTTTTTTTGGTCCATATCAACCCTGTACACAGAGGGGATAGGATTGATCCTTGATGTGGAGACTTCTTCCCTCTTAGTTGGTATTTTGAGCTACTCCATCCATAAATATAGCTCAAGTTCATCAAGTTGTAGCAATTGACAATTGTTTCCTCTATAAAAAAAAACATTAAAAAAAAAAAATCTTCGTCTAGTCGAGTTCTGATCATCAAGCCATTGAAGCTAGGTTGAATGGGTAAGTAAGTATCTTAAATATTCTTTTATTCCAGAAAGCAAGGTGTATCATCTGTATATCATTAATGAACCTTCATTTGCAGTGTTTCCTTCTGCTGTACATAGGGTTGCTGTGACTTACTAGGAACTGATTCCATGGCACCTAACAACAACAGTTGATTTCATTTCTTTGCATAGATTATTGAGTCTTCCTCCAATCCTAATGCCACATTCTTCATATAATCTAATTTCTAAGATTATTTCCTCAGCATACAGATTGCATAAATATGGTGAAAAAAATGCAACCCTGGTACACACCTTTCCTGATTTTAAACCATTCAATTTCCCATTGTTCTTTTCAAGCAACTTCTTCTTGGTCTATAAACAGGTTCCTCATGATCATAATTTAGTGTTTTGAAATACTCATTCTTTGCAATGTTATCCATAGTTTGTTATGATCCACAGAGTTGAATGCCTTTGCACAGTTAATAATGCACAAATAAACTTGACTTCCAATTGAGATCCATTTGATGACAGCAATGGTATCCCTCATTCCACATACT
>NW_006416750.1:0-1168 GCF_000296735.1 Chrysochloris asiatica | reverse complement strand
AAGTATAAAAGACAAAATTTGGCCATCCTGGCCTCCAAGGAGCACTCTGGCTGCACTTCTTCCAACACAGATCTGTTAGTTCTTTTGGCAGCCCATGGCACTTTAAATATTCTCCTTCAACACCACAACTCAAAACTCTATGGTCTTCCTTATTCACTGTCTAGCTTTCACATGCATATGAGGTTATTGAAAACACCATGGCTTGGGTCAGGTGCACCTCAGTGACATCTTTGCTCTTCAACATTTTAAAAAGTTCTTGTGTAGCAGATTTGCCTAATGCACTACATTGTTTGATTTCTTGGCTGTTGCTTCCATGAGTCATAGTGACCTTAATAATAGGAACATCTGACCAAGTTCTATTAACGGTTAGCTGAATCAGAGTGTTTTAGAATAACATTCAGAAATTTCTTCGAATATTTTAACAGATCATGTGAGTAGTGGAATTCTGTATTTAAAATAAAATAATTATTTGAATTGTTAAAAAAGATGTAGACATTTCAATACTCTGAGTACTCTGGAGATTTAATTTTTATATTTATGGACAGAGAACAAAGAAACATTGATCGTACACTAAGAAAATGTTTTGTCTTTATATTTATTCACTTATTAAGTACATTTA
This sequence comes from Chrysochloris asiatica, assembly GCF_000296735.1. Lineage (NCBI taxonomy): Eukaryota > Metazoa > Chordata > Mammalia > Afrosoricida > Chrysochloridae > Chrysochloris > Chrysochloris asiatica. The sequence continues at coordinate 549 of NW_006416750.1, read as the reverse complement.
AAAATTTGACACACTGATGAAATGCATAAGTGTTTTATCCAATGGATTATATAGTTTTCAAATAGTACAAATATTGAGGCTTGTCTTGGTTTTCATGTTTCTTTAAAATTTAGTTTAATATCCCTTTCCTTAGAATGATTTATGTTTGTCATAGAAAATTTAAATAATGCATATAGAAGAAGAAAACTTAGCAATATCTTTCATCATTGTTAATATTACTGTGTATAGATTTCTACTCTTTATATACATTCATCTGTCTTCAGATGTTCTTTGCTATCGTTTTAGGGTTACTTTATCATAAAGCCTTTTGTGTCAAATTAGGTATATCTTATTGGTGTGGCTCTCTGGGTTAATGCACCAAACTGCAAAGCCATTTGACCTGCAAGGTCGGTGGTTCAAGCTCACCAGCTGCTTCTCAGAAACCCTATATGGGGTCGCTATGGGTCAGAATCCACTGGACAGCACTTAACAACAATGTTATCATAACAACAATAACAATTATCATAGCATCTGATTATGCATCACAATTTGTAATTAAATTTATTAGTG
>NW_006416749.1:4160-4872 GCF_000296735.1 Chrysochloris asiatica | reverse complement strand
AAAATGTTTATTGTGAATTATGTGATAGTTTACATGGAAGAACATTTGTTTTACATCCATCCTACTGTATATCACTATCACTTCATTGCCATGATTACACTTCCCTCCATGCATCATCAACCAACCAAAGGGTATACATTGCAAGTCTGCCTTCTGGTCCTCAGCACACAGCCCTTATCCCTCTCTGGGTCTAAAGTCCCCAGCAGCTCCATCTCTCCACTTCATCATCTCTTTCTCCACTCTGGCATCACTGCTTCTCTGGGTAGGGTTCCACTCTCTGCTCTTCTCCCTTGATGGTCCCAGGGACCTCTGCTCCTAGACTGCAAAGTATATCACTCCCTTCACTGCTACAAAATGTCGACTTCTACATTTCCAACCTTCACAATCTGTCCTAATAACAATTATTCACTATTGTATCACAAGAGACCTATCCACATTTCCTTTCATCAAACTCACATAGACACTGGATACTACTGAGTGGAGATTCTACATTTCTCCATGCCCTCTGGATCTAGGTTCCCCCTTGAAAGCTTGTAAGCCAGCCACTTCTTGCCTTTGTAGCCCCCCTACTTTGGGTAGTCAATTTCCAACTTGCCCATCCTGTCTACTCTGTGTACAGAGGGGGTGGGAATGATCCTTGCTGTAAAGATTTGTTCCCTTTTTTGAGCTACTGCATCCATAGGTGTAGGTCAAGTTCATCAAATTGTATCAG